>NW_025408161.1:0-5000 GCF_905475395.1 Chrysoperla carnea
TAGATCAAAACCAATCGGTGTAAATTTTAATTTGCATCGTTTAATTTGGTGACTCTGAATAACTTTAAGCTGATCGCACGGTCTCGTACCGGCGACGCATCTTTCAAATGTCTGCCTTATCAACTGTCGATGGTAGGTTCTGCGCCTACCATGGTTGTAACGGGTAACGGGGAATCAGGGTTCGATTCCGGAGAGGGAGCCTGAGAAACGGCTACCACATCCAAGGAAGGCAGCAGGCGCGCAAATTACCCACTCCCGGCACGGGGAGGTAGTGACGAAAAATAACGATACGGGACTCATCCGAGGCCCCGTAATCGGAATGAGTACACTTTAAATCCTTTAACGAGGATCCATTGGAGGGCAAGTCTGGTGCCAGCAGCCGCGGTAATTCCAGCTCCAATAGCGTATATTAAAGTTGTTGCGGTTAAAAAGCTCGTAGTCGAATCTGTGTCCTACACTGTTGGTTCAATGCTCGCATTGTTTAACTAGCATGTTATGTGGGACGTCCTACCGGTGGGTGGTACAGATTATGTATAAAGTATATTTTAGTGTTATTATTTATTTAATGCATTATATATATTTTTATTATGTAATTTGTCGTAAGTGTTTAACCGTTAAGAGCGGTGGCAGCCCCCAATTGCAATCCCGTCGCGGTGCTCTTAATTGAGTGTCGAGGTGGGCCGGTACGTTTACTTTGAACAAATTAGAGTGCTTAAGGCAGGCTCAAATTTTGCCTGAATATTGTGTGCATGGAATAATGGAATAGGACCTCGGTTCTATTTTGTTGGTTTTCGGAACTCCGAGGTAATGATTAATACGGACAGATGGGGGCATTCGTATTGCGACGTTAGAGGTGAAATTCTTGGATCGTCGCAAGACGGACAGAAGCGAAAGCATTTGCCAAAAATGTTTTGATTGATCAAGAACGAAAGTTAGAGGTTCGAAGGCGATCAGATACCGCCCTAGTTCTAACCATAAACGATGCCAGCTAGCGATCCGCCGAAGTTCCTCCGATGACTCGGCGGGCAGCTTCCGGGAAACCAAAGCTTTTGGGTTCCGGGGGAAGTATGGTTGCAAAGCTGAAACTTAAAGGAATTGACGGAAGGGCACCACCAGGAGTGGAGCCTGCGGCTTAATTTGACTCAACACGGGAAACCTCACCAGGCCCGGACACCGGAAGGATTGACAGATTGAGAGCTCTTTCTTGATTCGGTGGGTGGTGGTGCATGGCCGTTCTTAGTTGGTGGAGCGATTTGTCTGGTTAATTCCGATAACGAACGAGACTCTAGCCTGCTAAATAGACGTACTTTACCGGCATCTCAAGGCCCATCGGCTGTTTGTTTCCCATTTCATTCATTTTCATGTGTGTTATGTATTGTATTTATATATGCATGTATTTTTGAGATTTAACGATCAAGATTATATTTTGTATATATTGTGCTTTATGTTGCATATGTTATGGTGTATGGGTACGCAGTTTTTTGATGTGGTTTTTACTGCCGGCGTACAAATAATTCTTCTTAGAGGGACAGGCGGCATTCTAGCCGCACGAGATTGAGCAATAACAGGTCTGTGATGCCCTTAGATGTTCTGGGCCGCACGCGCGCTACACTGAAGGAATCAGCGTGTCCTCCCAGGCCGAAAGGTCCGGGTAACCCGCTGAACCTCCTTCGTGCTAGGGATTGGGGCTTGCAATTGTTCCCCATGAACGAGGAATTCCCAGTAAGCGCGAGTCATAAGCTCGCGTTGATTACGTCCCTGCCCTTTGTACACACCGCCCGTCGCTACTACCGATTGAATGATTTAGTGAGGTCTTCGGACTGGTACGCGGCAATATTTCTGATATTGCCGATGTTGCTGGGAAGATGACCAAACTTGATCATTTAGAGGAAGTAAAAGTCGTAACAAGGTTTCCGTAGGTGAACCTGCGGAAGGATCATTAACGATATATATAAAATATATTTATTTATATTTTTTGTATTGTTTTTAAATATTCCAAAAAATAAAAATATTATTGATAAGAAATATTTTTTTTAACAAAATAACATATTAATATGTAATTTTCTCAAAATATATAATAGTAATTATGTGTTAAAAGAGATTTATTTTGGTTATGATATCATATTAAAGTAATACGCCAAACTTTTTTTATACACATAATATATCTATACATATAATATAGAGAATATTATATAAATATTAATAATATATTTGTTACATATAAAATATTTTTATATTCAATATTATTATTATTATTAAACAATAATTATTAATAAAATCTATAAATAATTTCTCTTATAAAAAAGTGAAATTAAAAATAGAATATATTGAAATTATTTGTTTATATGTATATAATCTCTATTAAGAAAAATAAAATAAGATTATAATTGATATAATCTATATTTTTATTTTTCTATGTTATATAATAAAAATAAAGAAAACACAAGATAAAATTTTTTTAAAGAATAAAATTTATTTCAAATTTAAATTTCTTTATGTTTTGTCTTGATATTTCTTTTTTTTTTATTAAAAGTTATTATGTTAAAAAACAAACCCATTTGTTTTGTACCATATTAATATTATATATATTTTTATGTAGAAAATAATTTATAAAAAAAAAATAAATACATTTCTATAAAATATACCAAATATTAATTATTATATCTAGCTAGCACTAACAAAAATATCAAAAATGTTATGTATATATTTATTAATACCATAATATCTTTAATTTATATATATATATTTAAAATAAAATATATAATTTATATTCTAGAAAAATTTTTTTATTTTAAAAGAATTTATAAAGATATATAAATTAATAATTTTATTTTTTATATTAAAAATAAAGATTATTATTAATAATAATACTTACATTTAAAATTTAAAAAGATTACCCTGGACGGTGGATCACTTGGCTCGTGGGTCGATGAAGAACGCAGCTAATTGCGCGTCAACTTGTGAACTGCAGGACACATGAACATTGACATTTCGAACGCACATTGCGGTCCTTGGATACTGTTCCCGGACCACATCTGGCTGAGGGTCGTATACATTATATTAATATAATAAAAGATTATTTTACATAAAATTTTTTTTATGAAAAAGAAATTTATCAATAATTAAAAAAGAAAATTTATTTTTTCATATTTAATTAAATTGATAAATAAAATTTTTATAAAAGAAATGTAAAATTATTTATATATGAATGTTTTACGCCAAATATAAGAAAAAAAATAAATATAAAATGTTTTTAATAGCATTTAAAATTTATATATTTTTTATTATTTGTCGACATTTTTAAATTAATATATCAATATTATTTTTTATCATTTATATATAATATTATAAAACTTTATGTTAATAATAATATTAATAATAAATGATATTAATAATATATTTTTAAAATATTAAATAAAGAAGAATAAACAAAAATATTATATATTAATATTTTGTTATGGAATATTTTATTTGTAATAAAATTTTCAATATACTCGAAAAAAATTAATATATATAATTATTTATTTTTTATTTTCTTCTCTTTAGATAAATATAAAAATAATATTATATAATAATATTAAAAAATTTGAGTATGAATAATTAAGAAAATTGTTTACTTATAAAATATAACAAAAACATAATATATAAAAAAAATTTTTGTTTTAATACTTCTAAAAACTTTTACGACCTCAGAGTAGGTGAGATTACCCGCTGAATTTAAGCATATTATTAAGCGGAGGAAAAGAAACTAACTAGGATTCCCTTAGTAGCGGCGAGCGAACAGGGATAAGCCCAGCACTGAACCCCGTGGCTGATAAACAGACACTTGGGGAATGTAGTGTTTAGGAAGATTCAATATAAACCTATTGTTATATAATACATCCAAGTCCATCTTGAATGGGGCCATATACCCATAGAGGGTGCCAGGCCCGTAGTGATTATTATTGATGATAGGTGAATCTTTCCTTAGAGTCGGGTTGCTTGAGAGTGCAGCTCTAAGTGGGTGGTAAACTCCATCTAAGGCTAAATATTACCACGAGACCGATAGCGAACAAGTACCGTGAGGGAAAGTTGAAAAGAACTTTGAAGAGAGAGTTAAAGAGTACGTAAAACCGTTCAGGGGTAAACCTGAGAAACCCGAAAGGTCGAAAGATGAGATTCATTTACTTTTTATCGTTAATCAACCAATTTGTACTAGCATGTGACAAAAATTTTTATTAGGAATTTATTTTTAGTAAAAATATATGCACTGCTGTATATTGTTAATTGTATGATAACGAGGTATGCACTTCTCATCTTGTAGGACGTTGCGACCCATTAAATATTAATCTATAGGCATTGGTGCGTTGATTAATGTACAATATTATTTTTTGATAATATTTTGTGTATGTTAAACGCCTATGTTTCTTGATTAATTGTTTGATGGTATTAATTATAAATTGATATTGAGTCGCGTTATTAACGCGTTCAGATCCACCACGAGTATAAATAGGTTTTTTTATTAAAACATATTATATATACGGATTTTTATGCCGTTATATGATACTATTTAACTGTCAGTAGGTGTATGATAATGAACTGGCTCATTTTTTTTTATTAAAAATTTATCTGTCAGCGACGATATAGCTTTGGGTACTTTCAGGACCCGTCTTGAAACACGGACCAAGGAGTCTAGCATGTACGCAAGTCATTGGGAATAAAATATTTTTTCATCGAAATATTTATAAATTTTATGAAACCCAAAGGCACAATGAAAGTAAATATTATTTATATTTTTTTATAAATGATAAAAGGAGGATATATTTATATTATGTATTAAATATCGCACTCCTAGGGCGTCTTATATTATTATAATTTAGTTTTCGGATTATATTATAATAGAGGCGCACCTAGAGCGTACACGCTGGGACCCGAAAGATGGTGAACTATGCCTGGTCAGGATGAAGTCAGGGGAAACCCTGATGGAGGTCCGTAGCGATTCTGACGTGCAAATCGATCGT
>NW_025408161.1:10000-17500 GCF_905475395.1 Chrysoperla carnea
TGAATGTAAAAACAATTAATCAATTTATATAGAAAAATATATTATGAATTAATTATAAATAAGTTCCAATAAAATAGCCTGATTCCCATTGTGTATTGAAATTTTTTTTTAACCAATTAACTATTAATGTGAATTTGTACAATAAAAATTTTGTATTAATTCTGTAAATTATTATATATATTTGCATTATACAGTATTTAGAAGCATTTAAATGGATAAAAATTTTTTAGAAAATCTACATATGTATCACATGTATTATACCGGTACCCTGTCGCAATATAACATGTACGATTTGTATATAAAATAAAATGAAATTTTTTCCCTAAAATTTTTTAATGAATCCCGAAAAATTCTATATATTTTACCTTTATATAGTATTTAGGACTATTTAAAAGGATAAAATTTTTTTCGAAAATCTACATATGTATCACATGTATTATACCGGTACCCTGTCGCAATATAACATGTACGATTTGTATATAAAATAAAATGAAATTTTTTCCCTAAAATTTTTTAATGAATCCCGAAAAATTCTATATATTTTACCTTTATATAGTATTTAGGACTATTTAAAAGGATAAAATTTTTTTCGAAAATCTACATATGTATCACATGTATTATACCGGTACCCTGTCGCAATATAACATGTACGATTTGTATATAAAATAAAATGAAATTTTTTCCCTAAAATTTTTTAATGAATCCCGAAAAATTCTATATATTTCACCTTTATATAGTATTTAGGACTATTTAAAAGGATAAAATTTTTTTCGAAAATCTACATATGTATCACATGTATTATACCGGTACCCTGTCGCAATATAACATGTACGATTTGTATATAAAATAAAATGAAATTTTTTCCCTAAAATTTTTTAATGAATCCCGAAAAATTCTATATATTTTACCTTTATATAGTATTTAGGACCATTTAAAAGGATAAAATTTTTTTCGAAAATCTACATATGTATCACATGTATTATACCGGTACCCTGTCGCAATATAACATGTACGATTTGTATATAAAAAAAAAATATACATTTTTTTCTAAAAATTTGCATTAATTCCAAAAATTTTTTAATAATTTATTATAATTATTAATGTTTATTGAATAATTTATTATAATGCATAAATTTCATTTAATAAAATATGATAAAAGCAAAAAAAAATTTTTTTGGTCCCAAAATAAAAATTTTTAGCTGAAAAAAATTTTTTTTTAAAAATTTTTTTCTTTAAATTTTGATTATTCTGTAAAGTTTATGATGTTTAAAGCCATTTTAAACATTATCATATTTTGAGTTTGAAGCACCGGGTGTAATGTCTTTAATATATATGATGGATAGTGCGTGTAAGTTAATGAGATGAATGTATATCTATGTATAACAGTGTATTAGTGGTATTACGTTCAGCAGTCTCACACATATGATATAGTATGGTATAGTATAAGTTGTTTATTTTTCATACTGTCCGTGTATCATTCAACAAAGGTGGTGTAGAGTTGTATATGGCTTGGTATGACGTCGTTGCAATTCTATGGACACTATGATATTACGGATGCACAGATAGAGGAATAACACTTATCGTATATGTATCATTTATGTATGTTGACTGTGTAATGAATACTAAATATAATAAAATAATACACTTTTTAATAGAATAACATTTGTTTCATGTTTTAGTATGATATTAAATGGTATAGAATAGGTTGTTTATTTTTCATACTGTCCGTGTATCATTCAACAAAGGTGGTGTAGAGTTGTATATGGCTTGGTATGACGTCGTTGCAATTCTATGGACACTATGATATTACGGAATAACAGAAAGAGGAATAAAACTTATTGTATATGTATCATTTATAACGTACTTTTATGTTGACAAGAATGAATGTATATCTATATGAAATAGTGTATTTTGTGGTATTATGTTCAACAGTCTTACATATATGATATAGTATGATATAGTATAATTTGTTTATTTTTCATACTCTAAGTGTATCATTCAACAAAGGTGGTGTAGAGTTGTATATGGCTTGGTATGACGTCGTTGCAATTCTATGGACACCATGATATCACGAAAAAACAGAAAGAAAAATAACAATTATCGTATATGTATCATCTATATTATTATTGTATTTTGACTATGTAATGAATGCCAAATTTAAAAATATACACTTTCTTAATAGAATAACATTTATTTTAGTATAATATAAAATGATATTGAATATGTTGTTTAATTTTCATACTGTTCGTGTATCATTCAACAAAGGTGGTGTAGGTATGTATATGGCTTGGTATGACGCTTTTGCATGTCTATGGACACCATGATATTACGAAAAAACAGAAAGAAGAATAACACTTTTCAAATATGTATCATTTATATATTTTATTAACATGAACGCAAAATATACAAAATTATATATATATATATACTCAAAATATTCTGGATGGTAATCAGTTTGGTTTATTTTGATATTTAATATTGTATTTTGGTTTTTTTGCTAGTAATGTTTCGAATATGTATATGCTGTTATTATTTTTTAGGTGTACATTGTATTAAATTGTTATCAATTATTTAATGTATGTATATAAAATAATAGCAAAAACATTTTCAATTATTATATAAAAAATTTTTTTTTTACACATGCATATTTATTAATATATGAAATTTTATCTCAGTTTTAATAAATATGTATTGAAATGAATAATAATACAATCTTATATATATTGATAATAGTCTGGATGGTAATCAGTTTGGATTATTTTGATATTAAATATTGTATTATTATTTTTGTAAAAAAATTAATGAGAATTTTGTAAAAAAACCTCTATATGTATATCTTTTTATATCAATATTTAAAAAAAATTTTTTTTTTATTAAATTATTGATTATAAATAGAATAACATATAAATTTTTTTGTCAAAGCAAGTTCATGGGTTATAAGTTTTAAACTTTACACTCCCATATGAGCACACAATATTTATATAAAAATTATTTTTATAAATAATATTACATTGACTCACCTCATACCAAGCGAGAATATTAAGTGTTATTATAACGTTTTTTATTTAAAATTAACTTTTTAAATAAAATTAAAAAATAAATGACGCTTTCAATCTAGCGACGAGTATGAGAAAATGTTTGAAATATTTTAAGACCCATTTGGTGATGGTCTGACAAAAATCATAATTATTAATTTTTTTTTTTATTCAATAATATTTATTATGAATAACATGTTATATATTTCTTTTTGTAAAAGCAAAAAAATTATATAAATGACATAATAAAATATATATTTGAAAAAAAAAAAAATTATATCTCATATGTTTTTTTCTATTAATTTTAAAACAATAGAGATATAAAAAAAAAAAAAATTTATATCAGTAATGGGTGAGACCATCTGATATTTAAAATGAAATTGTAATAATATTATTATATATTAATAATTATTGTATGAAAATTTTTTTTCTTATAATAAGAAAACAAAAATATCATGTATATTATTATATATTTAATATTATAAATACAAATAGTTCCCTGGTTGATCCTGCCAGTAGTCATATGCTTGTCTCAAAGATTAAGCCATGCATGTCTCAGTACAAGCCAAATTAAGGTG
Source organism: Chrysoperla carnea (assembly GCF_905475395.1). Lineage (NCBI taxonomy): Eukaryota > Metazoa > Arthropoda > Insecta > Neuroptera > Chrysopidae > Chrysoperla > Chrysoperla carnea. The sequence goes on from NW_025408161.1 coordinate 13,614, forward strand.
AAACCGCGAAAGGCTCATTATATCAGTTATGGTTCCTTAGATCGTACCCACATTTACTTGGATAACTGTGGTAATTCTAGAGCTAATACATGCAAACAGAGTTCCGACCAGAGATGGAAGGAATGCTTTTATTAGATCAAAACCAATCGGTGTAAATTTTAATTTGCATCGTTTAATTTGGTGACTCTGAATAACTTTAAGCTGATCGCACGGTCTCGTACCGGCGACGCATCTTTCAAATGTCTGCCTTATCAACTGTCGATGGTAGGTTCTGCGCCTACCATGGTTTGTAACGGGTAACGGGGAATCAGGGTTCGATTCCGGAGAGGGAGCCTGAGAAACGGCTACCACATCCAAGGAAGGCAGCAGGCGCGCAAATTACCCACTCCCGGCACGGGGAGGTAGTGACGAAAAATAACGATACGGGACTCATCCGAGGCCCCGTAATCGGAATGAGTACACTTTAAATCCTTTAACGAGGATCCATTGGAGGGCAAGTCTGGTGCCAGCAGCCGCGGTAATTCCAGCTCCAATAGCGTATATTAAAGTTGTTGCGGTTAAAAAGCTCGTAGTCGAATCTGTGTCCTACACTGTTGGTTCAATGCTCGCATTGTTTTAACTAGCATGTTATGTGGGACGTCCTACCGGTGGGTGGTACAGATTATGTATAAAGTATATTTTAGTGTTATTATTTATTTAATGCATTATATATATTTTTATTATGTAATTTGTCGTAAGTGTTTAACCGTTAAGAGCGGTGGCAGCCCCCAATTGCAATCCCGTCGCGGTGCTCTTAATTGAGTGTCGAGGTGGGCCGGTACGTTTACTTTGAACAAATTAGGAGTGCTTAAGGCAGGCTCAAATTTTGCCTGAATATTGTGTGCATGGAATAATGGAATAGGACCTCGGTTCTATTTTGTTGGTTTTCGGAACTCCGAGGTAATGATTAATACGGACAGATGGGGGCATTCGTATTGCGACGTTAGAGGTGAAATTCTTGATCGTCGCAAGACGGACAGAAGCGAAAGCATTTGCCAAAAATGTTTTGATTGATCAAGAACGAAAGTTAGAGGTTCGAAGGCGATCAGATACCGCCCTAGTTCTAACCATAAACGATGCCAGCTAGCGATCCGCCGAAGTTCCTCCGATGACTCGGCGGGCAGCTTCCGGGAAACCAAAGCTTTTGGGTTCCGGGGGAAGTATGGTTGCAAAGCTGAAACTTAAAGGAATTGACGGAAGGGCACCACCAGGAGTGGAGCCTGCGGCTTAATTTGACTCAACACGGGAAACCTCACCAGGCCCGGACACCGGAAGGATTGACAGATTGAGAGCTCTTTCTTGATTCGGTGGGTGGTGGTGCATGGCCGTTCTTAGTTGGTGGAGCGATTTGTCTGGTTAATTCCGATAACGAACGAGACTCTAGCCCTGCTAAATAGACGTACTTTACCGGCATCTCAAGGCCCATCGGCTGTTTGTTTCCCATTTCATTCATTTTCATGTGTGTTATGTATTGTATTTATATATGCATGTATTTTTGAGATTTAACGATCAAGATTATATTTTGTAGATATTGTGCTTTATGTTGCATATGTTATGGTGTATGGGTACGCAGTTTTTTGATGTGGTTTTTACTGCCGGCGTACAAATAATTCTTCTTAGAGGGACAGGCGGCATTCTAGCCGCACGAGATTGAGCAATAACAGGTCTGTGATGCCCTTAGATGTTCTGGGCCGCACGCGCGCTACATCTGAAGGAATCAGCGTGTCCTCCAGGCCGAAAGGTCCGGGTAACCCGCTGAACCTCCTTCGTGCTAGGGATTGGGGCTTGCAATTGTTCCCCATGAACGAGGAATTCCCAGTAAGCGCGAGTCATAAGCTCGCGTTGATTACGTCCCTGCCCTTTGTACACACCGCCCGTCGCTACTACCGATTGAATGATTTAGTGAGGTCTTCGGACTGGTACGCGGCAATATTTCTGATATTGCCGATGTTGCTGGGAAGATGACCAAACTTGATCATTTAGAGGAAGTAAAAGTCGTAACAAGGTTTCCGTAGGTGAACCTGCGGAAGGATCATTAACGATATATATAAAATATATTTATTTATATTTTTTGTATTGTTTTTAAATATTCCAAAAAATAAAAATATTATTGATAAGAAATATTTTTTTTAACAAAATAACATATTAATATGTAATTTTCTCAAAATATATAATAGTAATTATGTGTTAAAAGAGATTTATTTTGGTTATGATATCATATTAAAGTAATACGCCAAACTTTTTTTATACACATAATATATCTATACATATAATATAGAGAATATTATATAAATATTAATAATATATTTGTTACATATAAAATATTTTTATATTCAATATTATTATTATTATTAAACAATAATTATTAATAAAATCTATAAATAATTTCTCTTATAAAAAAGTGAAATTAAAAATAGAATATATTGAAATTATTTGTTTATATGTATATAATCTCTATTAAGAAAAATAAAATAAGATTATAATTGATATAATCTATATTTTTATTTTTCTATGTTATATAATAAAAATAAAGAAAACACAAGATAAAATTTTTTTAAAGAATAAAATTTATTTCAAATTTAAATTTCTTTATGTTTTGTCTTGATATTTCTTTTTTTTTATTAAAAGTTATTATGTTAAAAAACAAACCCATTTGTTTTGTACCATATTAATATTATATATATTTTTATGTAGAAAATAATTTATAAAAAAAAAATAAATACATTTCTATAAAATATACCAAATATTAATTATTATATCTAGCTAGCACTAACAAAAATATCAAAAATGTTATGTATATATTTATTAATACCATAATATCTTTAATTTATATATATATATATTTAAAATAAAATATATAATTTATATTCTAGAAAAATTTTTTTATTTTAAAAGAATTTATAAAGATATATAAATTAATAATTTTATTTTTTATATTAAAAATAAAGATTATTATTAATAATAATACTTACATTTAAAATTTAAAAAGATTACCCTGGACGGTGGATCACTTGGCTCGTGGGTCGATGAAGAACGCAGCTAATTGCGCGTCAACTTGTGAACTGCAGGACACATGAACATTGACATTTCGAACGCACATTGCGGTCCTTGGATACTGTTCCCGGACCACATCTGGCTGAGGGTCGTATACATTATATTAATATAATAAAAGATTATTTTACATAAAATTTTTTTTATGAAAAAGAAATTTATCAATAATTAAAAAAGAAAATTTATTTTTTCATATTTAATTAAATTGATAAATAAAATTTTTATAAAAGAAATGTAAAATTATTTATATATGAATGTTTTACGCCAAATATAAGAAAAAAATAAATATAAAATGTTTTTAATAGCATTTAAAATTTATATATTTTTTATTATTTGTCGACATTTTTAAATTAATATATCAATATTATTTTTTATCATTTATATATAATATTATAAAACTTTATGTTAATAATAATATTAATAATAAATGATATTAATAATATATTTTTAAAATATTAAATAAAGAAGAATAAACAAAAATATTATATATTAATATTTTGTTATGGAATATTTTATTTGTAATAAAATTTTCAATATACTCGAAAAAAATTAATATATATAATTATTTATTTTTTATTTTCTTCTCTTTAGATAAATATAAAAATAATATTATATAATAATATTAAAAAAATTTGAGTATGAATAATTAAGAAAATTGTTTACTTATAAAATATAACAAAAACATAATATATAAAAAAAATTTTTGTTTTAATACTTCTAAAAACTTTTACGACCTCAGAGTAGGTGAGATTACCCGCTGAATTTAAGCATATTATTAAGCGGAGGAAAAGAAACTA
>NW_025408161.1:25000-32500 GCF_905475395.1 Chrysoperla carnea
TGTAAAGTTTATGATGTTTAAAGCCATTTTAAACATTATCATATTTTGAGTTTGAAGCACCGGGTGTAATGTCTTTAATATATATGATGGATAGTGCGTGTAAGTTAATGAGATGAATGTATATCTATGTATAACAGTGTATTAGTGGTATTACGTTCAGCAGTCTCACACATATGATATAGTATGGTATAGTATAAGTTGTTTATTTTTCATACTGTCCGTGTATCATTCAACAAAGGTGGTGTAGAGTTGTATATGGCTTGGTATGACGTTGTTGCAATTCTATGGACACTATGATATTACGGATGCACAGATAGAGGAATAACACTTATCGTATATGTATCATTTATGTATGTTGACTGTGTAATGAATACTAAATATAATAAAATAATACACTTTTTAATAGAATAACATTTGTTTCATGTTTTAGTATGATATTAAATGGTATAGTATAAGTTGTTTATTTTTCATACTGTCCGTGTATCATTCAACAAAGGTGGTGTAGAGTTGTATATGGCTTGGTATGACGTCGTTGCAATTCTATGGACACTATGATATTACGGAATAACAGAAAGAGGAATAAAACTTATTGTATATGTATCATTTATAACGTACTTTTATGTTGACAAGAATGAATGTATATCTATATGAAATAGTGTATTTTGTGGTATTATGTTCAACAGTCTTACATATATGATATAGTATGATATAGTATAATTTGTTTATTTTTCATACTCTAAGTGTATCATTCAACAAAGGTGGTGTAGAGTTGTATATGGCTTGGTATGACGTCGTTGCAATTCTATGGACACCATGATATCACGAAAAAACAGAAAGAAAAATAACAATTATCGTATATGTATCATCTATATTATTATTGTATTTTGACTATGTAATGAATGCCAAATTTAAAAATATACACTTTCTTAATAGAATAACATTTATTTTAGTATAATATAAAATGATATTGAATATGTTGTTTAATTTTCATACTGTTCGTGTATCATTCAACAAAGGTGGTGTAGGTATGTATATGGCTTGGTATGACGCTTTTGCATGTCTATGGACACCATGATATTACGAAAAAACAGAAAGAAGAATAACACTTTTCAAATATGTATCATTTATATATTTTATTAACATGAACGCAAAATATACAAAATTATATATATATATACTCAAAATATTCTGGATGGTAATCAGTTTGGTTTATTTTGATATTTAATATTGTATTTTGGTTTTTTTGCTAGTAATGTTTCGAATATGTATATGCTGTTATTATTTTTTAGGTGTACATTGTATTAAATTGTTATCAATTATTTAATGTATGTATACAAAATAATAGCAAAAACATTTTCAATTATTATATAAAAATTTTTTTTTTTACACATGCATATTTATTAATATATGAAATTTTATCTCAGTTTTAATAAATATGTATTGAAATGAATAATAATACAATCTTATATATATTGATAATAGTCTGGATGGTAATCAGTTTGGATTATTTTGATATTAAATATTGTATTATTATTTTTGTAAAAAAATTAATGAGAATTTTGTAAAAAAACCTCTATATGTATATCTTTTTATATCAATATTTAAAAAAAAATTTTTTTTTATTAAATTATTGATTATAAATAGAATAACATATAAATTTTTTTGTCAAAGCAAGTTCATGGGTTATAAGTTTTAAACTTTACACTCCCATATGAGCACACAATATTTATATAAAAATTATTTTTATAAATAATATTACATTGACTCACCTCATACCAAGCGAGAATATTAAGTGTTATTATAACGTTTTTTATTTAAAATTAACTTTTTAAATAAAATTAAAAAATAAATGACGCTTTCAATCTAGCGACGAGTATGAGAAAATGTTTGAAATATTTTAAGACCCATTTGGTGATGGTCTGACAAAAATCATAATTATTTTTTTTTTTTTTTATTCAATAATATTTATTATGAATAACATGTTATATATTTCTTTTTGTAAAAGCAAAAAAATTATATAAATGACATAATAAAATATATATTTGAAAAAAAAAAAAATTAATAATAATATATATATCTCATATGTTTTTTCTATTAATTTTAAAACAATAGAGATATAAAAAAAAAAAAATTTATATCAGTAATGGGTGAGACCATCTGATATTTAAAATGAAATTGTAATAATATTATTATATATTAATAATTATTGTATGAAAATTTTTTTTCTTATAATAAGAAAACAAAAATATCATGTATATTATTATATATTTAATATTATAAATACAAATAGTTCCCTGGTTGATCCTGCCAGTAGTCATATGCTTGTCTCAAAGATTAAGCCATGCATGTCTCAGTACAAGCCAAATTAAGGTGAAACCGCGAAAGGCTCATTATATCAGTTATGGTTCCTTAGATCGTACCCACATTTACTTGGATAACTGTGGTAATTCTAGAGCTAATACATGCAAACAGAGTTCCGACCAGAGATGGAAGGAATGCTTTTATTAGATCAAAACCAATCGGTGTAAATTTTAATTTGCATCGTTTAATTTGGTGACTCTGAATAACTTTAAGCTGATCGCACGGTCTCGTACCGGCGACGCATCTTTCAAATGTCTGCCTTATCAACTGTCGATGGTAGGTTCTGCGCCTACCATGGTTGTAACGGGTAACGGGGAATCAGGGTTCGATTCCGGAGAGGGAGCCTGAGAAACGGCTACCACATCCAAGGAAGGCAGCAGGCGCGCAAATTACCCACTCCCGGCACGGGGAGGTAGTGACGAAAAATAACGATACGGGACTCATCCGAGGCCCCGTAATCGGAATGAGTACACTTTAAATCCTTTAACGAGGATCCATTGGAGGGCAAGTCTGGTGCCAGCAGCCGCGGTAATTCCAGCTCCAATAGCGTATATTAAAGTTGTTGCGGTTAAAAAGCTCGTAGTCGAATCTGTGTCCTACACTGTTGGTTCAATGCTCGCATTGTTTAACTAGCATGTTATGTGGGACGTCCTACCGGTGGGTGGTACAGATTATGTATAAAGTATATTTTAGTGTTATTATTTATTTAATGCATTATATATATTTTTATTATGTAATTTGTCGTAAGTGTTTAACCGTTAAGAGCGGTGGCAGCCCCCAATTGCAATCCCGTCGCGGTGCTCTTAATTGAGTGTCGAGGTGGGCCGGTACGTTTACTTTGAACAAATTAGAGTGCTTAAGGCAGGCTCAAATTTTGCCTGAATATTGTGTGCATGGAATAATGGAATAGGACCTCGGTTCTATTTTGTTGGTTTTCGGAACTCCGAGGTAATGATTAATACGGACAGATGGGGGCATTCGTATTGCGACGTTAGAGGTGAAATTCTTGGATCGTCGCAAGACGGACAGAAGCGAAAGCATTTGCCAAAAATGTTTTGATTGATCAAGAACGAAAGTTAGAGGTTCGAAGGCGATCAGATACCGCCCTAGTTCTAACCATAAACGATGCCAGCTAGCGATCCGCCGAAGTTCCTCCGATGACTCGGCGGGCAGCTTCCGGGAAACCAAAGCTTTTGGGTTCCGGGGGAAGTATGGTTGCAAAGCTGAAACTTAAAGGAATTGACGGAAGGGCACCACCAGGAGTGGAGCCTGCGGCTTAATTTGACTCAACACGGGAAACCTCACCAGGCCCGGACACCGGAAGGATTGACAGATTGAGAGCTCTTTCTTGATTCGGTGGGTGGTGGTGCATGGCCGTTCTTAGTTGGTGGAGCGATTTGTCTGGTTAATTCCGATAACGAACGAGACTCTAGCCTGCTAAATAGACGTACTTTACCGGCATCTCAAGGCCCATCGGCTGTTTGTTTCCCATTTCATTCATTTTCATGTGTGTTATGTATTGTATTTATATATGCATGTATTTTTGAGATTTAACGATCAAGATTATATTTTGTATATATTGTGCTTTATGTTGCATATGTTATGGTGTATGGGTACGCAGTTTTTTGATGTGGTTTTTACTGCCGGCGTACAAATAATTCTTCTTAGAGGGACAGGCGGCATTCTAGCCGCACGAGATTGAGCAATAACAGGTCTGTGATGCCCTTAGATGTTCTGGGCCGCACGCGCGCTACACTGAAGGAATCAGCGTGTCCTCCCAGGCCGAAAGGTCCGGGTAACCCGCTGAACCTCCTTCGTGCTAGGGATTGGGGCTTGCAATTGTTCCCCATGAACGAGGAATTCCCAGTAAGCGCGAGTCATAAGCTCGCGTTGATTACGTCCCTGCCCTTTGTACACACCGCCCGTCGCTACTACCGATTGAATGATTTAGTGAGGTCTTCGGACTGGTACGCGGCAATATTTCTGATATTGCCGATGTTGCTGGGAAGATGACCAAACTTGATCATTTAGAGGAAGTAAAAGTCGTAACAAGGTTTCCGTAGGTGAACCTGCGGAAGGATCATTAACGATATATATAAAATATATTTATTTATATTTTTTGTATTGTTTTTAAATATTCCAAAAAATAAAAATATTATTGATAAGAAATATTTTTTTTAACAAAATAACATATTAATATGTAATTTTCTCAAAATATATAATAGTAATTATGTGTTAAAAGAGATTTATTTTGGTTATGATATCATATTAAAGTAATACGCCAAACTTTTTTTATACACATAATATATCTATACATATAATATAGAGAATATTATATAAATATTAATAATATATTTGTTACATATAAAATATTTTTATATTCAATATTATTATTATTATTAAACAATAATTATTAATAAAATCTATAAATAATTTCTCTTATAAAAAAGTGAAATTAAAAATAGAATATATTGAAATTATTTGTTTATATGTATATAATCTCTATTAAGAAAAATAAAATAAGATTATAATTGATATAATCTATATTTTTATTTTTCTATGTTATATAATAAAAATAAAGAAAACACAAGATAAAATTTTTTTAAAGAATAAAATTTATTTCAAATTTAAATTTCTTTATGTTTTGTCTTGATATTTCTTTTTTTTTATTAAAAGTTATTATGTTAAAAAACAAACCCATTTGTTTTGTACCATATTAATATTATATATATTTTTATGTAGAAAATAATTTATAAAAAAAAAATAAATACATTTCTATAAAATATACCAAATATTAATTATTATATCTAGCTAGCACTAACAAAAATATCAAAAATGTTATGTATATATTTATTAATACCATAATATCTTTAATTTATATATATATATATTTAAAATAAAATATATAATTTATATTCTAGAAAAATTTTTTTATTTTAAAAGAATTTATAAAGATATATAAATTAATAATTTTATTTTTTATATTAAAAATAAAGATTATTATTAATAATAATACTTACATTTAAAATTTAAAAAGATTACCCTGGACGGTGGATCACTTGGCTCGTGGGTCGATGAAGAACGCAGCTAATTGCGCGTCAACTTGTGAACTGCAGGACACATGAACATTGACATTTCGAACGCACATTGCGGTCCTTGGATACTGTTCCCGGACCACATCTGGCTGAGGGTCGTATACATTATATTAATATAATAAAAGATTATTTTACATAAAATTTTTTTTATGAAAAAGAAATTTATCAATAATTAAAAAAGAAAATTTATTTTTTCATATTTAATTAAATTGATAAATAAAATTTTTATAAAAGAAATGTAAAATTATTTATATATGAATGTTTTACGCCAAATATAAGAAAAAAATAAATATAAAATGTTTTTAATAGCATTTAAAATTTATATATTTTTTATTATTTGTCGACATTTTTAAATTAATATATCAATATTATTTTTTATCATTTATATATAATATTATAAAACTTTATGTTAATAATAATATTAATAATAAATGATATTAATAATATATTTTTAAAATATTAAATAAAGAAGAATAAACAAAAATATTATATATTAATATTTTGTTATGGAATATTTTATTTGTAATAAAATTTTCAATATACTCGAAAAAAATTAATATATATAATTATTTATTTTTTATTTTCTTCTCTTTAGATAAATATAAAAATAATATTATATAATAATATTAAAAAAATTTGAGTATGAATAATTAAGAAAATTGTTTACTTATAAAATATAACAAAAACATAATATATAAAAAAAATTTTTGTTTTAATACTTCTAAAAACTTTTACGACCTCAGAGTAGGTGAGATTACCCGCTGAATTTAAGCATATTATTAAGCGGAGGAAAAGAAACTAACTAGGATTCCCTTAGTAGCGGCGAGCGAACAGGGATAAGCCCAGCACTGAACCCCGTGGCTGATAAACAGACACTTGGGGAATGTAGTGTTTAGGAAGATTCAATATAAACCTATTGTTATATAATACATCCAAGTCCATCTTGAATGGGGCCATATACCCATAGAGGGTGCCAGGCCCGTAGTGATTATTATTGATGATAGGTGAATCTTTCCTTAGAGTCGGGTTGCTTGAGAGTGCAGCTCTAAGTGGGTGGTAAACTCCATCTAAGGCTAAATATTACCACGAGACCGATAGCGAACAAGTACCGTGAGGGAAAGTTGAAAAGAACTTTGAAGAGAGAGTTAAAGAGTACGTAAAACCGTTCAGGGGTAAACCTGAGAAACCCGAAAGGTCGAAAGATGAGATTCATTTACTTTTTATCGTTAATCAACCAATTTGTACTAGCATGTGACAAAAATTTTTATTAGGAATTTATTTTTAGTAAAAATATATGCACTGCTGTATATTGTTAATTGTATGATAACGAGGTATGCACTTCTCATCTTGTAGGACGTTGCGACCCATTAAATATTAATCTATAGGCATTGGTGCGTTGATTAATGTACAATATTATTTTTTGATAATATTTTGTGTATGTTAAACGCCTATGTTTCTTGATTAATTGTTTGATGGTATTAATTATAAATTGATATTGAGTCGCGTTATTAACGCGTTCAGATCCACCACGAGTATAAATAGGTTTTTTTATTAAAACATATTATATATACGGATTTTATGCCGTTATATGATACTATTTAACTGTCAGTAGGTGTATGATAATGAACTGGCTCATTTTTTTTTATTAAAAATTTATCTGTCAGCGACGATATAGCTTTGGGTACTTTCAGGACCCGTCTTGAAACACGGACCAAGGAGTCTAGCATGTACGCAAGTCATTGGGAATAAAATATTTTTTCATCGAAATATTTATAAATTTTATGAAACCCAAAGGCACAATGAAAGTAAATATTATTTATATTTTTTTATAAATGATAAAAGGAGGATATATTTATATTATGTATTAAATATCGCACTCCTAGGGCGTCTTATATTATTATAATTTAGTTTTCGGATTATATTATAATAGAGGCGCACCTAGAGCGTACACGCTGGGACCCGAAAGATGGTGAACTATGCCTGGTCAGGATGAAGTCAGGGGAAACCCTGATGGAGGTCCGTAGCGATTCTGACGTGCAAATCG
>NW_025408161.1:37500-47171 GCF_905475395.1 Chrysoperla carnea
GTTTACACGGTGAATGTAAAATCAATTAATCAATTTATATAGAAAAATATATTATGAATTAATTATAAATAAGTTCCAATAAAATAGCCTGATTCCCATTGTGTATTGAAATTTTTTTTTAACCAATTAACTATTAATGTGAATTTGTACAATAAAAATTTTGTATTAATTCTGTAAATTATTATATATATTTGCATTATACAGTATTTAGAAGCATTTAAATGGATAAAAATTTTTTAGAAAATCTACATATGTATCACATGTATTATACCGGTACCCTGTCGCAATATAACATGTACGATTTGTATATAAAATAAAATGAAATTTTTTCCCTAAAATTTTTTAATGAATCCCGAAAAATTCTATATATTTTACCTTTATATAGTATTTAGGACTATTTAAAAGGATAAAATTTTTTTCGAAAATCTACATATGTATCACATGTATTATACCGGTACCCTGTCGCAATATAACATGTACGATTTGTATATAAAATAAAATGAAATTTTTTCCCTAAAATTTTTTAATGAATCCCGAAAAATTCTATATATTTTACCTTTATATAGTATTTAGGACTATTTAAAAGGATAAAATTTTTTTCGAAAATCTACATATGTATCACATGTATTATACCGGTACCCTGTCGCAATATAACATGTACGATTTGTATATAAAATAAAATGAAATTTTTTCCCTAAAATTTTTTAATGAATCCCGAAAAATTCTATATATTTCACCTTTATATAGTATTTAGGACTATTTAAAAGGATAAAATTTTTTCGAAAATCTACATATGTATCACATGTATTATACCGGTACCCTGTCGCAATATAACATGTACGATTTGTATATAAAATAAAATGAAATTTTTTCCCTAAAATTTTTTAATGAATCCCGAAAAATTCTATATATTTTACCTTTATATAGTATTTAGGACCATTTAAAAGGATAAAAATTTTTTCGAAAATCTACATATGTATCACATGTATTATACCGGTACCCTGTCGCAATATAACATGTACGATTTGTATATAAAAAAAAAATATACATTTTTTTCTAAAAATTTGCATTAATTCCAAAAATTTTTTAATAATTTATTATAATTATTAATGTTTATTGAATAATTTATTATAATGCATAAATTTCATTTAATAAAATATGATAAAAGCAAAAAAAAATTTTTTTGGTCCCAAAATAAAAATTTTTAGCTGAAAAAAATTTTTTTTTTAAAATTTTTTTCTTTAAATTTTGATTATTCTGTAAAGTTTATGATGTTTAAAGCCATTTTAAACATTATCATATTTTGAGTTTGAAGCACCGGGTGTAATGTCTTTAATATATATGATGGATAGTGCGTGTAAGTTAATGAGATGAATGTATATCTATGTATAACAGTGTATTAGTGGTATTACGTTCAGCAGTCTCACACATATGATATAGTATGGTATAGTATAAGTTGTTTATTTTTCATACTGTCCGTGTATCATTCAACAAAGGTGGTGTAGAGTTGTATATGGCTTGGTATGACGTTGTTGCAATTCTATGGACACTATGATATTACGGATGCACAGATAGAGGAATAACACTTATCGTATATGTATCATTTATGTATGTTGACTGTGTAATGAATACTAAATATAATAAAATAATACACTTTTTAATAGAATAACATTTGTTTCATGTTTTAGTATGATATTAAATGGTATAGAATAGGTTGTTTATTTTTCATACTGTCCGTGTATCATTCAACAAAGGTGGTGTAGAGTTGTATATGGCTTGGTATGACGTCGTTGCAATTCTATGGACACTATGATATTACGGAATAACAGAAAGAGGAATAAAACTTATTGTATATGTATCATTTATAACGTACTTTTATGTTGACAAGAATGAATGTATATCTATATGAAATAGTGTATTTTGTGGTATTATGTTCAACAGTCTTACATATATGATATAGTATGATATAGTATAATTTGTTTATTTTTCATACTCTAAGTGTATCATTCAACAAAGGTGGTGTAGAGTTGTATATGGCTTGGTATGACGTCGTTGCAATTCTATGGACACCATGATATCACGAAAAAACAGAAAGAAAAATAACAATTATCGTATATGTATCATCTATATTATTATTGTATTTTGACTATGTAATGAATGCCAAATTTAAAAATATACACTTTCTTAATAGAATAACATTTATTTTAGTATAATATAAAATGATATTGAATATGTTGTTTAATTTTCATACTGTTCGTGTATCATTCAACAAAGGTGGTGTAGGTATGTATATGGCTTGGTATGACGCTTTTGCATGTCTATGGACACCATGATATTACGAAAAAACAGAAAGAAGAATAACACTTTTCAAATATGTATCATTTATATATTTTATTAACATGAACGCAAAATATACAAAATTATATATATATATACTCAAAATATTCTGGATGGTAATCAGTTTGGTTTATTTTGATATTTAATATTGTATTTTGGTTTTTTTGCTAGTAATGTTTCGAATATGTATATGCTGTTATTATTTTTTAGGTGTACATTGTATTAAATTGTTATCAATTATTTAATGTATGTATACAAAATAATAGCAAAAACATTTTCAATTATTATATAAAAATTTTTTTTTTTACACATGCATATTTATTAATATATGAAATTTTATCTCAGTTTTAATAAATATGTATTGAAATGAATAATAATACAATCTTATATATATTGATAATAGTCTGGATGGTAATCAGTTTGGATTATTTTGATATTAAATATTGTATTATTATTTTTGTAAAAAAATTAATGAGAATTTTGTAAAAAAACCTCTATATGTATATCTTTTTATATCAATATTTAAAAAAAAATTTTTTTTTATTAAATTATTGATTATAAATAGAATAACATATAAATTTTTTTGTCAAAGCAAGTTCATGGGTTATAAGTTTTAAACTTTACACTCCCATATGAGCACACAATATTTATATAAAAATTATTTTTATAAATAATATTACATTGACTCACCTCATACCAAGCGAGAATATTAAGTGTTATTATAACGTTTTTTATTTAAAATTAACTTTTTAAATAAAATTAAAAAATAAATGACGCTTTCAATCTAGCGACGAGTATGAGAAAATGTTTGAAATATTTTAAGACCCATTTGGTGATGGTCTGACAAAAATCATAATTATTTTTTTTTTTTTTTATTCAATAATATTTATTATGAATAACATGTTATATATTTCTTTTTGTAAAAGCAAAAAAATTATATAAATGACATAATAAAATATATATTTGAAAAAAAAAAAAATTAATAATAATATATATATCTCATATGTTTTTTCTATTAATTTTAAAACAATAGAGATATAAAAAAAAAAAAATTTATATCAGTAATGGGTGAGACCATCTGATATTTAAAATGAAATTGTAATAATATTATTATATATTAATAATTATTGTATGAAAATTTTTTTTCTTATAATAAGAAAACAAAAATATCATGTATATTATTATATATTTAATATTATAAATACAAATAGTTCCCTGGTTGATCCTGCCAGTAGTCATATGCTTGTCTCAAAGATTAAGCCATGCATGTCTCAGTACAAGCCAAATTAAGGTGAAACCGCGAAAGGCTCATTATATCAGTTATGGTTCCTTAGATCGTACCCACATTTACTTGGATAACTGTGGTAATTCTAGAGCTAATACATGCAAACAGAGTTCCGACCAGAGATGGAAGGAATGCTTTTATTAGATCAAAACCAATCGGTGTAAATTTTAATTTGCATCGTTTAATTTGGTGACTCTGAATAACTTTAAGCTGATCGCACGGTCTCGTACCGGCGACGCATCTTTCAAATGTCTGCCTTATCAACTGTCGATGGTAGGTTCTGCGCCTACCATGGTTGTAACGGGTAACGGGGAATCAGGGTTCGATTCCGGAGAGGGAGCCTGAGAAACGGCTACCACATCCAAGGAAGGCAGCAGGCGCGCAAATTACCCACTCCCGGCACGGGGAGGTAGTGACGAAAAATAACGATACGGGACTCATCCGAGGCCCCGTAATCGGAATGAGTACACTTTAAATCCTTTAACGAGGATCCATTGGAGGGCAAGTCTGGTGCCAGCAGCCGCGGTAATTCCAGCTCCAATAGCGTATATTAAAGTTGTTGCGGTTAAAAAGCTCGTAGTCGAATCTGTGTCCTACACTGTTGGTTCAATGCTCGCATTGTTTAACTAGCATGTTATGTGGGACGTCCTACCGGTGGGTGGTACAGATTATGTATAAAGTATATTTTAGTGTTATTATTTATTTAATGCATTATATATATTTTTATTATGTAATTTGTCGTAAGTGTTTAACCGTTAAGAGCGGTGGCAGCCCCCAATTGCAATCCCGTCGCGGTGCTCTTAATTGAGTGTCGAGGTGGGCCGGTACGTTTACTTTGAACAAATTAGAGTGCTTAAGGCAGGCTCAAATTTTGCCTGAATATTGTGTGCATGGAATAATGGAATAGGACCTCGGTTCTATTTTGTTGGTTTTCGGAACTCCGAGGTAATGATTAATACGGACAGATGGGGGCATTCGTATTGCGACGTTAGAGGTGAAATTCTTGGATCGTCGCAAGACGGACAGAAGCGAAAGCATTTGCCAAAAATGTTTTGATTGATCAAGAACGAAAGTTAGAGGTTCGAAGGCGATCAGATACCGCCCTAGTTCTAACCATAAACGATGCCAGCTAGCGATCCGCCGAAGTTCCTCCGATGACTCGGCGGGCAGCTTCCGGGAAACCAAAGCTTTTGGGTTCCGGGGGAAGTATGGTTGCAAAGCTGAAACTTAAAGGAATTGACGGAAGGGCACCACCAGGAGTGGAGCCTGCGGCTTAATTTGACTCAACACGGGAAACCTCACCAGGCCCGGACACCGGAAGGATTGACAGATTGAGAGCTCTTTCTTGATTCGGTGGGTGGTGGTGCATGGCCGTTCTTAGTTGGTGGAGCGATTTGTCTGGTTAATTCCGATAACGAACGAGACTCTAGCCTGCTAAATAGACGTACTTTACCGGCATCTCAAGGCCCATCGGCTGTTTGTTTCCCATTTCATTCATTTTCATGTGTGTTATGTATTGTATTTATATATGCATGTATTTTTGAGATTTAACGATCAAGATTATATTTTGTATATATTGTGCTTTATGTTGCATATGTTATGGTGTATGGGTACGCAGTTTTTTGATGTGGTTTTTACTGCCGGCGTACAAATAATTCTTCTTAGAGGGACAGGCGGCATTCTAGCCGCACGAGATTGAGCAATAACAGGTCTGTGATGCCCTTAGATGTTCTGGGCCGCACGCGCGCTACACTGAAGGAATCAGCGTGTCCTCCCAGGCCGAAAGGTCCGGGTAACCCGCTGAACCTCCTTCGTGCTAGGGATTGGGGCTTGCAATTGTTCCCCATGAACGAGGAATTCCCAGTAAGCGCGAGTCATAAGCTCGCGTTGATTACGTCCCTGCCCTTTGTACACACCGCCCGTCGCTACTACCGATTGAATGATTTAGTGAGGTCTTCGGACTGGTACGCGGCAATATTTCTGATATTGCCGATGTTGCTGGGAAGATGACCAAACTTGATCATTTAGAGGAAGTAAAAGTCGTAACAAGGTTTCCGTAGGTGAACCTGCGGAAGGATCATTAACGATATATATAAAATATATTTATTTATATTTTTTGTATTGTTTTTAAATATTCCAAAAAATAAAAATATTATTGATAAGAAATATTTTTTTTAACAAAATAACATATTAATATGTAATTTTCTCAAAATATATAATAGTAATTATGTGTTAAAAGAGATTTATTTTGGTTATGATATCATATTAAAGTAATACGCCAAACTTTTTTTATACACATAATATATCTATACATATAATATAGAGAATATTATATAAATATTAATAATATATTTGTTACATATAAAATATTTTTATATTCAATATTATTATTATTATTAAACAATAATTATTAATAAAATCTATAAATAATTTCTCTTATAAAAAAGTGAAATTAAAAATAGAATATATTGAAATTATTTGTTTATATGTATATAATCTCTATTAAGAAAAATAAAATAAGATTATAATTGATATAATCTATATTTTTATTTTTCTATGTTATATAATAAAAATAAAGAAAACACAAGATAAAATTTTTTTAAAGAATAAAATTTATTTCAAATTTAAATTTCTTTATGTTTTGTCTTGATATTTCTTTTTTTTTATTAAAAGTTATTATGTTAAAAAACAAACCCATTTGTTTTGTACCATATTAATATTATATATATTTTTATGTAGAAAATAATTTATAAAAAAAAAATAAATACATTTCTATAAAATATACCAAATATTAATTATTATATCTAGCTAGCACTAACAAAAATATCAAAAATGTTATGTATATATTTATTAATACCATAATATCTTTAATTTATATATATATATATTTAAAATAAAATATATAATTTATATTCTAGAAAAATTTTTTTATTTTAAAAGAATTTATAAAGATATATAAATTAATAATTTTATTTTTTATATTAAAAATAAAGATTATTATTAATAATAATACTTACATTTAAAATTTAAAAAGATTACCCTGGACGGTGGATCACTTGGCTCGTGGGTCGATGAAGAACGCAGCTAATTGCGCGTCAACTTGTGAACTGCAGGACACATGAACATTGACATTTCGAACGCACATTGCGGTCCTTGGATACTGTTCCCGGACCACATCTGGCTGAGGGTCGTATACATTATATTAATATAATAAAAGATTATTTTACATAAAATTTTTTTTATGAAAAAGAAATTTATCAATAATTAAAAAAGAAAATTTATTTTTTCATATTTAATTAAATTGATAAATAAAATTTTTATAAAAGAAATGTAAAATTATTTATATATGAATGTTTTACGCCAAATATAAGAAAAAAATAAATATAAAATGTTTTTAATAGCATTTAAAATTTATATATTTTTTATTATTTGTCGACATTTTTAAATTAATATATCAATATTATTTTTTATCATTTATATATAATATTATAAAACTTTATGTTAATAATAATATTAATAATAAATGATATTAATAATATATTTTTAAAATATTAAATAAAGAAGAATAAACAAAAATATTATATATTAATATTTTGTTATGGAATATTTTATTTGTAATAAAATTTTCAATATACTCGAAAAAAATTAATATATATAATTATTTATTTTTTATTTTCTTCTCTTTAGATAAATATAAAAATAATATTATATAATAATATTAAAAAAATTTGAGTATGAATAATTAAGAAAATTGTTTACTTATAAAATATAACAAAAACATAATATATAAAAAAAATTTTTGTTTTAATACTTCTAAAAACTTTTACGACCTCAGAGTAGGTGAGATTACCCGCTGAATTTAAGCATATTATTAAGCGGAGGAAAAGAAACTAACTAGGATTCCCTTAGTAGCGGCGAGCGAACAGGGATAAGCCCAGCACTGAACCCCGTGGCTGATAAACAGACACTTGGGGAATGTAGTGTTTAGGAAGATTCAATATAAACCTATTGTTATATAATACATCCAAGTCCATCTTGAATGGGGCCATATACCCATAGAGGGTGCCAGGCCCGTAGTGATTATTATTGATGATAGGTGAATCTTTCCTTAGAGTCGGGTTGCTTGAGAGTGCAGCTCTAAGTGGGTGGTAAACTCCATCTAAGGCTAAATATTACCACGAGACCGATAGCGAACAAGTACCGTGAGGGAAAGTTGAAAAGAACTTTGAAGAGAGAGTTAAAGAGTACGTAAAACCGTTCAGGGGTAAACCTGAGAAACCCGAAAGGTCGAAAGATGAGATTCATTTACTTTTTATCGTTAATCAACCAATTTGTACTAGCATGTGACAAAAATTTTTATTAGGAATTTATTTTTAGTAAAAATATATGCACTGCTGTATATTGTTAATTGTATGATAACGAGGTATGCACTTCTCATCTTGTAGGACGTTGCGACCCATTAAATATTAATCTATAGGCATTGGTGCGTTGATTAATGTACAATATTATTTTTTGATAATATTTTGTGTATGTTAAACGCCTATGTTTCTTGATTAATTGTTTGATGGTATTAATTATAAATTGATATTGAGTCGCGTTATTAACGCGTTCAGATCCACCACGAGTATAAATAGGTTTTTTTATTAAAACATATTATATATACGGATTTTATGCCGTTATATGATACTATTTAACTGTCAGTAGGTGTATGATAATGAACTGGCTCATTTTTTTTTATTAAAAATTTATCTGTCAGCGACGATATAGCTTTGGGTACTTTCAGGACCCGTCTTGAAACACGGACCAAGGAGTCTAGCATGTACGCAAGTCATTGGGAATAAAATATTTTTTCATCGAAATATTTATAAATTTTATGAAACCCAAAGGCACAATGAAAGTAAATATTATTTATATTTTTTTATAAATGATAAAAGGAGGATATATTTATATTATGTATTAAATATCGCACTCCTAGGGCGTCTTATATTATTATAATTTAGTTTTCGGATTATATTATAATAGAGGCGCACCTAGAGCGTACACGCTGGGACCCGAAAGATGGTGAACTATGCCTGGTCAGGATGAAGTCAGGGGAAACCCTGATGGAGGTCCGTAGCGATTCTGACGTGCAAATCGATCGTCGGAACTGGGTATAGGGGCGAAAGACTAATCGAACCATCTAGTAGCTGGTTCCCTCCGAAGTTTCCCTCAGGATAGCTGGCGTTCATTATATAAGAGTCTCATCCGGTAAAGCGAATGATTAGAGGCCTTGGGGCCGAAACGACCTCAACCTATTCTCAAACTTTAAATGGGTGAGATCTCTAGCTTGCTTAAAAACATTATTTATAATGTGAAGCTATGAGAATATATTTTTTATATATGGATCAGAGTGCCAAGTGGGCCACTTTTGGTAAGCAGAACTGGCGCTGTGGGATGAACCAAACGTAGAGTTAAAGCGCCAAAATTGACGCTTATGGGATACCATGAAAGGCGTTGGTTGCTTAAGACAGCAGGACGGTGGCCATGGAAGTCGGAATCCGCTAAGGAGTGTGTAACAACTCACCTGCCGAAGCAACTAGCCCTGAAAATGGATGGCGCTGAAGCGTCATGCTTATACTCTACCGTTAGTTGGTATTTTCGATAAAAGATTTATCTTTTATCATGAAACCCTAACGAGTAGGAGGGTCGCGGTGGTGTGCGCGGAAGGATTGGCCGTGAGGCCATCTGGAGCCGCCATCGGTGCAGATCTTGGTGGTAGTAGCAAATACTCCAGCGAGGCCCTGGAGGACTGACGTGGAGAAGGGTTTCGTGTGAACAGCCGTTGCACACGAGTCAGTCGATCCTAAGCCCTAGGTGAAAACCGATGTTAATGTTTGATGTGTTTAATAATATAAAATAAATACAATATTATTAATGAATATTATTGCTTTTTAAAAAACAATAAACATTATTAATAAATATGTATAAATATATATATAAATATATACATCCATTGGGCGAAAGGGAAACCGGTTCCTATTCCGGTACCCGGCAGCGGAACCGTTTATAA
>NW_025408162.1:0-46517 GCF_905475395.1 Chrysoperla carnea
AATGTTTAAATGCGAAATAAATGTGTTGTATTTATATTTATATGAAATTTCAAAATTTTTGTTGTCATATCCTATTGGATAGCTATCAGAGTATGGACTAATCAAATTGTATAGGCGTGGCTTAAAAAATCTTTAATGCTTTATATAAAAAGGCACAATTGTACCGGCGCTCACATACATTACAATACTTGTGAGGTTAACACACGTGTTATCCGTTCGTTAAAATATTGTAAATAATTTTTTATTAAAATGACTGGCAGAGGAAAAGGTGGAAAGGGTCTTGGAAAAGGGGGTGCAAAACGTCATAGAAAAGTTTTGCGTGATAATATCCAAGGTATTACAAAACCTGCAATTCGTCGTTTAGCACGACGAGGTGGAGTAAAACGTATCTCTGGTTTAATTTATGAAGAAACACGTGGTGTACTTAAAGTATTCCTTGAAAATGTTATTCGGGATGCTGTTACATATACTGAACACGCAAAACGTAAAACAGTTACAGCTATGGATGTTGTATATGCATTAAAACGACAAGGTCGTACTTTGTATGGTTTTGGAGGTTAAGAAAATATAATAATTTACTTAAAATATTTAGTAAATTTATTAAAGAATATTTAATACATCCGATAAATTTAAACAGGCTTTCCTTTTTGGGAAGCCACTAATTTTATTTATATAAGAGTAAATAAATTTGTTAATAAATATAACATATTATATAATTTGTTTACAACAAATTATTTTGTTTATAACATACATTACCAAATATTTTTATTTTTTTTTTTTATTGTAATATATCTGCAATAATAAATTATAATTTGTATATTATCTATTTTATTTTACAATAACTTATTGAATTTTTGAAAAAATTTTATTATAAATTAATATACTATTATATTTTTTATATATACAAGTTAAGAGTAACAAGTATCGATAGGAGATTATCGAATTTATAACTAATAAAACATTTCGCCTTAATCAAAGAAAATAAAGATTTTGCTATACCATTTTTTATACTTTCAATAAATAATTTATTATTAAATTTTTATTATTTCATTTATTTTTTAAAATTATTAAAAATATTTTTCTAATAATTATAAGCGTACATAAACAAGTAGTAAATGTAAAATGAAAATAATAAAGGTAATGTAATGCATTTGCATTACACTGATTTACGATATATATTCCGCGATATCCTTTATTATATTTAAAATTAATAATATTGATATACTAATAATAGATATATTCAAGCTATTAATATATAAAATTTTATATTAAATATGATATTACTAATTGTTTATTTAATTTTTTTGTATATATAAAAATAATTTACTCTTATTTAAAAAATTTGATGGCTCTCTTAAAAAGAGAGCCATTTTTATATGTTGATGTATTTTTATGTTATCAATTAAATAATATTTTCGATTTATTTATTTTGAACTTGTATATTTTGTAACAGCTTTAGTACCTTCACTAACAGCGTGCTTTGCCAATTCACCAGGTAATAATAATCGAACTGCGGTTTGAATTTCCCGACTTGTGATTGTTGAACGTTTATTATAATGTGCTAAACGTGATGCTTCAGCAGCAATACGTTCAAAAATATCATTAACAAAACTGTTCATGATACTCATAGCTTTACTAGAGATACCAGTATCAGGATGCACTTGTTTTAATACTTTGTAAATGTAAATTGCATATGATTCCTTGCGCTTCCTCTTCTTTTTCTTATCACTCTTTGATATATTTTTTTGAGCTTTGCCAGCTTTTTTTGCTGCTTTTCCACTTGTTTTTGGTGGCATTGTTACAAACAATTAATATACACAGATAGTTACAGAACACCAGTCAGTATATGTATGAGCGTGTCGTGTATACAACTAGCGTATTATATACGCGAAGATGGATATAACAATAAAAATGAATACTACTCTCTGATTGGCTGAAAATAATACTATAAGGTGATTGGTTTATTTTTAAAGTTTTATATTTTATAAATATTATAAATTAAAATACCCAAATAACATTTTAAACATTTATGTTACAATCCCCGTAACGTACACATCTGTGTGATTATATTTACAAAAAAAAATATTAATTAAATAAATTTATTCGCTATGTCTGGACGAGGTAAAGGTGGTAAAGTAAAGGGAAAGGCAAAGTCAAGATCAAGCCGAGCAGGATTACAATTTCCTGTTGGAAGAATTCACAGATTATTACGAAAAGGAAATTATGCTGAACGAGTAGGTGCTGGTGCCCCAGTATATTTGGCTGCTGTTATGGAATATTTGGCTGCAGAAGTTCTCGAGTTAGCTGGTAATGCTGCCCGTGATAACAAAAAAACACGTATCATTCCACGTCATTTACAATTGGCAATTCGTAATGATGAAGAATTAAATAAATTATTATCTGGTGTAACAATTGCTCAAGGTGGTGTATTACCAAACATTCAAGCAGTGTTATTACCAAAGAAAACTGAAAAGAAAGCATAAATTAAAAACATTGCATTAATTTTTATAATAATAATACATCGATCATAGGCCTTTTAATAAAAGGCCACAAATTTATTTAAAATAAGAGTAAAAATTATTTTTATAAATAATATATTATAATATTTTTTTAAAGAATCAATTTAAATAATTATAAATTAATGATTCTTTTTTTTTTTTTTCTTTTTTATATGTTATTATGGAAATAATTCATCATATTATGATGACATTTAGGTAACATATTATAAGAATATTCATAAAATATTATCAAAATAATATTGTATTATGATGATATTTAGACAAAATATTATAAGAATATACACAAAATATTATCAAAATAATATCATTAGATAACAAAACTGTTCATGATACTCATACCTTTACTAGAGATAAAAGTATCAGGATGCACTTGTATTAATACATATTATCACAACATCACAAAATATTTTTTAAAAGGAAAAATTTTTTAAAAATTATTATAAAATTTGATTGAATTAAATTTCAATTTATTTTTTTAATAATTAAAGAAAAAAAAAAGCATATAAACTTTCTATTGAAAATGTTATTTTCAACTAGATGGCCAAGTGAACTTTGTTACACAAACAATATATGACGTATTCGTTATTTAAATAATCAGTATCCTTTGATATTATATCAATACGTTACTCTCTTCTTTTGATACATATTAATAAAATTTCAATTTATAAGATTTTATGTCAATTATATAAATAATATTATAAATTTTCTAAATACATAAGTTAAGTAACAAAAAATTTGAATAACAAGATAAATTTATATATTATGTTTTAATACTCGATACTATAATATATCGCATCCGTTACCAATTATTCGGTATCCTTTGATTTATACACAGAATGAACCAAAAATATGTATCAAATTTATTTTATTTATTTATATATTTAATATTATTATTATTATTTTATATTACAAAGTTTCTTAACGAAGCTTACAATGATTTCTCATATCGTACTTAACAAAATTATTTAGATCATATAAAATTTAAATTGTTAAAAAATTTTTATATTTATTATTATTATTTATTTTTATTAAAATTACATAACATAAAATTAATAATATTTTAATAATTATATAAATTAATTCTTATTTAAAATAATCTTATATTAATCTCAACAAATACTCTAATAATATATTTTGTCATAAATTTTTTTATATTTAAAATAAATATTATAATATATAAATACTTATATCAGTATAAAATTTCTTTATATAATTATGAAAAAATTAATTTAATAGTTAATTATTGATATTAATGCATAAATAAAAGTATTTTCTAATGAAATATATTTTGTCAATGTTCGATTAACACATTTCATAATAATACGTTTTCATTATTGACAAAAAAAGTTTTTCTAAAAATGAAATCTTATACTATAATATATATATTTATATATTAAATTTTTTAATTATTTATATACTAATAATTTATAATAAATCGATATTAAATAAAAAATAAAAATATATACTTTTTAAGTTTACCTTAAAAATATTATTGTTTTGTATGATTGAAATAATTAATATTAAACTATGTTTATTAATAATTGTTAATAAAAAAATTAAATATATTTTAATTTATAAAATAAATATTATTATTAAATTTATAATTTATTATTTTATATATTATAGAAATTGAAAAAATAAATCATGTTTACTACGACAGTAAATTAGAAATACTATTTAATTTTTATGTGTTTTCTACATGGTACTTTGACTTACATAGGGACTTATATTATTGTGAATAATGATATAATTGAAAACCTTTATTTTTTATTTGATAGAATTATTATATTTTATCATTTAAATATTTATAATAAATACATTATTTTTATAAAGTAAAAAATATGGCCGAAGAAAATTCTACAGCTGTTGCAGCAACTGCGGTTACTGCTGCTTCTACAACACCAACAAAAAAAGCAACAGCTTCTGGTGCTAAACGTACAAAACAACATTCAAAACCAACACATCCACGTACATCAGAAATGGTTGTTAACGCAATTAAAAATTTAAAAGAACGTGGTGGTTCATCATTACAAGCAATTAAAAAATATTTAGCTGCAAATTATAAAGTGGATTCTGATAAAATTTCACCATTTATTAAAAAATATTTAAAAGCTGCTGTAACTGAGGGAGCCTTGGTACAAACTAAAGGTAAAGGTGCATCTGGTTCATTCAAATTGGCTGCTTCCGCTTCATCTAATTCTTCAGCTAAATCAAAAGTATCCAAAAAAGAAAGTGGAGCAAAAGGTTCAGCAAAGAGTGCTAAAAGTAAACGGGCACCAAAAGAAAAGAAAGCCACAACTACATCATTGGCAGCCAAAAAGCCTAAAGCAAAAAAAGCGACTCCATCATCATCAACTGCTGCTAAAAAAGTTACTGCAAAATCATCAGGCATCAAAAAAAGCACCAGTTAAAGCAAAAACCAGCAAAAAGTACAAAATCCGCTGCCAAAAGTAGCCCTGCTCGTAAACCGAAAGCACCAAAAGCTAAGAAAGCTTCTGTTGCCAAATCATCTCCTACAAAAATTAAAAAAGCAGCACCAAAAAAGAAATGATCTGTTACTTTAATAATATATTGAAATATTTCATTATTTTTGCTAAAAAATGAAAATAACATAGGCCTTAATACAGGCCACAAATTAATATTTGATAAGAGTAAATTATTTTTTGTATAAATATTTTATAAAATAATAGTTTAGAAACATTTGCCACAGTCAGTACCACGGATGGGTGGCCACTTGAGAATACTGTGTGCGGTTGCATTTTTATTTAAAATATATGGTATAATAAATAAGTATATATTTAAATTGATTACTTCATTGAAAATTTTAATAATATACTTTAATATTAATGATATTTATGAAAAATATATATTTGTAAAAATTTTCATTTATTACTGGCAACAGCCATACCACGTTGAAAACACCGGTTCTCGTCCGATCACCGAAGTTAAGCAACATTGGGCACAGTCAGTACTTGGATGGGTGACCGCTTGGGAACACTGTGTGCGGTTGCCTTTTTATATTAAAAATATAAATTATTTTTCTTCTTTTCTTTTTTTTTACACACCATATATAAATATATGTTATTTAGAAATGTAAACCTTTTATATTATTCATCAACAAATAAATATTATTTTTTGTATAAAATTTTATTGCATTTATAACTCATATCATGGTTACTTTAAAGCGAGAAGTTTTTTTAATATTTCAAATGAATATAAAATAATATAAATTTTATGAAATTTATTTATTTTTAGAAATAGCAATCGCTTATAATTATAACAAAATTTTAATAATGTTTAATTTTATTTCAATAATTTATATTTATATATATATATATATATATATATATATATATATATATATATATATTTTTTAATAAAAATAATATACTCTTATTTAATAATATATGTTGGTCCTATATATAGGACCGAAAATATTTCTTATTTGTTTTTTTTTTTTTAAATTGTCATTTAAAACGCTTATGCACGTTCTCCACGAATACGTCTTGCCAATTGTATATCCTTAGGCATAATTGTAACACGCTTTGCATGAATTGCGCATAAATTGGTATCTTCAAATAAACCTACTAAATAGGCTTCACTAGCTTCTTGTAATGCCATAACAGCTGAACTTTGAAAACGTAAATCGGTTTTAAAATCTTGTGCAATTTCACGTAATAAACGTTGGAATGGTAATTTACGAATTAACAATTCAGTACTTTTTTGATAACGACGAATTTCTCGTAAAGCTACTGTACCAGGACGATATCTGTGTGGTTTTTTTACTCCACCAGTTGCTGGTGCACTTTTACGTGCAGCTTTCGTTGCTAATTGTTTTCTTGGTGCTTTACCACCAGTTGATTTACGTGCAGTTTGCTTGGTTCTAGCCATTTTCAAATAATAATGTTTTTACAAAAAAACACACAATTTTAAAAATTATATTCGACAATTTGATACTACAAAGTCAAATGTTTAAATGCGAAATAAATGTGTTGTATTTATATTTATATGAAATTTCAAAATTTTTGTTGTCATATCCTATTGGATAGCTATCAGAGTATGGACTAATCAAATTGTATAGGCGTGGCTTAAAAAATCTTTAATGCTTTATATAAAAAGGCACAATTGTACCGGCGCTCACATACATTACAATACTTGTGAGGTTAACACACGTGTTATCCGTTCGTTAAAATATTGTAAATAATTTTTTATTAAAATGACTGGCAGAGGAAAAGGTGGAAAGGGTCTTGGAAAAGGGGGTGCAAAACGTCATAGAAAAGTTTTGCGTGATAATATCCAAGGTATTACAAAACCTGCAATTCGTCGTTTAGCACGACGAGGTGGAGTAAAACGTATCTCTGGTTTAATTTATGAAGAAACACGTGGTGTACTTAAAGTATTCCTTGAAAATGTTATTCGGGATGCTGTTACATATACTGAACACGCAAAACGTAAAACAGTTACAGCTATGGATGTTGTATATGCATTAAAACGACAAGGTCGTACTTTGTATGGTTTTGGAGGTTAAGAAAATATAATAATTTACTTAAAATATTTAGTAAATTTATTAAAGAATATTTAATACATCCGATAAATTTAAACAGGCTTTCCTTTTTGGGAAGCCACTAATTTTATTTATATAAGAGTAAATAAATTTGTTAATAAATATAACATATTATATAATTTGTTTACAACAAATTATTTTGTTTATAACATACATTACCAAATATTTTTATTTTTTTTTTTTATTGTAATATATCTGCAATAATAAATTATAATTTGTATATTATCTATTTTATTTTACAATAACTTATTGAATTTTTGAAAAAATTTTATTATAAATTAATATACTATTATATTTTTTATATATACAAGTTAAGAGTAACAAGTATCGATAGGAGATTATCGAATTTATAACTAATAAAACATTTCGCCTTAATCAAAGAAAATAAAGATTTTGCTATACCATTTTTTATACTTTCAATAAATAATTTATTATTAAATTTTTATTATTTCATTTATTTTTTAAAATTATTAAAAATATTTTTCTAATAATTATAAGCGTACATAAACAAGTAGTAAATGTAAAATGAAAATAATAAAGGTAATGTAATGCATTTGCATTACACTGATTTACGATATATATTCCGCGATATCCTTTATTATATTTAAAATTAATAATATTGATATACTAATAATAGATATATTCAAGCTATTAATATATAAAATTTTATATTAAATATGATATTAATAATTGTTTATTTAATTTTTTTGTATATATAAAAATAATTTACTCTTATTTAAAAAATTTGATGGCTCTCTTAAAAAGAGAGCCGTTTTTATATGTTGATGTATTTTTATGTTATCAATTAAATAATATTTTCGATTTATTTATTTTGAACTTGTATATTTTGTAACAGCTTTAGTACCTTCACTAACAGCGTGCTTTGCCAATTCACCAGGTAATAATAATCGAACTGCGGTTTGAATTTCCCGACTTGTGATTGTTGAACGTTTATTATAATGTGCTAAACGTGATGCTTCAGCAGCAATACGTTCAAAAATATCATTAACAAAACTGTTCATGATACTCATAGCTTTACTAGAGATACCAGTATCAGGATGCACTTGTTTTAATACTTTGTAAATGTAAATTGCATATGATTCCTTGCGCTTCCTCTTCTTTTTCTTATCACTCTTTGATATATTTTTTTGAGCTTTGCCAGCTTTTTTTGCTGCTTTTCCACTTGTTTTTGGTGGCATTGTTACAAACAATTATATACACAGATAGTTACAGAACACCAGTCAGTATATGTATGAGCGTGTCGTGTATACAACTAGCGTATTATATACGCGAAGATGGATATAACAATAAAAATGAATACTACTCTCTGATTGGCTGAAAATAATACTATAAGGTGATTGGTTTATTTTTAAAGTTTTATATTTTATAAATATTATAAATTAAAATACCCAAATAACATTTTAAACATTTATGTTACAATCCCCGTAACGTACACATCTGTGTGATTATATTTACAAAAAAAAATATTAATTAAATAAATTTATTCGCTATGTCTGGACGAGGTAAAGGTGGTAAAGTAAAGGGAAAGGCAAAGTCAAGATCAAGCCGAGCAGGATTACAATTTCCTGTTGGAAGAATTCACAGATTATTACGAAAAGGAAATTATGCTGAACGAGTAGGTGCTGGTGCCCCAGTATATTTGGCTGCTGTTATGGAATATTTGGCTGCAGAAGTTCTCGAGTTAGCTGGTAATGCTGCCCGTGATAACAAAAAAACACGTATCATTCCACGTCATTTACAATTGGCAATTCGTAATGATGAAGAATTAAATAAATTATTATCTGGTGTAACAATTGCTCAAGGTGGTGTATTACCAAACATTCAAGCAGTGTTATTACCAAAGAAAACTGAAAAGAAAGCATAAATTAAAAACATTGCATTAATTTTTATAATAATAATACATCGATCATAGGCCTTTTAATAAAAGGCCACAAATTTATTTAAAATAAGAGTAAAAATTATTTTTATAAATAATATATTATAATATTTTTTTAAAGAATCAATTTAAATAATTATAAATTAATGATTCTTTTTTTTTTTTTTCTTTTTTATATGTTATTATGGAAATAATTCATCATATTATGATGACATTTAGGTAACATATTATAAGAATATTCATAAAATATTATCAAAATAATATTGTATTATGATGATATTTAGACAAAATATTATAAGAATATACACAAAATATTATCAAAATAATATCATTAGATAACAAAACTGTTCATGATACTCATACCTTTACTAGAGATAAAAGTATCAGGATGCACTTGTATTAATACATATTATCACAACATCACAAAATATTTTTTAAAAGGAAAAATTTTTAAAAAATTATTATAAAATTTGATTGAATTAAATTTCAATTTATTTTTTTAATAATTAAAGAAAAAAAAAAGCATATAAACTTTCTATTGAAAATGTTATTTTCAACTAGATGGCCAAGTGAACTTTGTTACACAAACAATATATGACGTATTCGTTATTTAAATAATCAGTATCCTTTGATATTATATCAATACGTTACTCTCTTCTTTTGATACATATTAATAAAATTTCAATTTATAAGATTTTATGTCAATTATATAAATAATATTATAAATTTTCTAAATACATAAGTTAAGTAACAAAAAATTTGAATAACAAGATAAATTTATATATTATGTTTTAATACTCGATACTATAATATATCGCATCCGTTACCAATTATTCGGTATCCTTTGATTTATACACAGAATGAACCAAAAATATGTATCAAATTTATTTTATTTATTTATATATTTAATATTATTATTATTATTTTATATTACAAAGTTTCTTAACGAAGCTTACAATGATTTCTCATATCGTACTTAACAAAATTATTTAGATCATATAAAATTTAAATTGTTAAAAAATTTTTATATTTATTATTATTATTTATTTTTATTAAAATTACATAACATAAAATTAATAATATTTTAATAATTATATAAATTAATTCTTATTTAAAATAATCTTATATTAATCTCAACAAATACTCTAATAATATATTTTGTCATAAATTTTTTTATATTTAAAATAAATATTATAATATATAAATACTTATATCAGTATAAAATTTCTTTATATAATTATGAAAAAATTAATTTAATAGTTAATTATTGATATTAATGCATAAATAAAAGTATTTTCTAATGAAATATATTTTGTCAATGTTCGATTAACACATTTCATAATAATACGTTTTCATTATTGACAAAAAAAGTTTTTCTAAAAATGAAATCTTATACTATAATATATATATTTATATATTAAATTTTTTAATTATTTATATACTAATAATTTATAATAAATCGATATTAAATAAAAAATAAAAATATATACTTTTTAAGTTTACCTTAAAAATATTATTGTTTTGTATGATTGAAATAATTAATATTAAACTATGTTTATTAATAATTGTTAATAAAAAAATTAAATATATTTTAATTTATAAAATAAATATTATTATTAAATTTATAATTTATTATTTTATATATTATAGAAATTGAAAAAATAAATCATGTTTACTACGACAGTAAATTAGAAATACTATTTAATTTTTATGTGTTTTCTACATGGTACTTTGACTTACATAGGGACTTATATTATTGTGAATAATGATATAATTGAAAACCTTTATTTTTTATTTGATAGAATTATTATATTTTATCATTTAAATATTTATAATAAATACATTATTTTTATAAAGTAAAAAATATGGCCGAAGAAAATTCTACAGCTGTTGCAGCAACTGCGGTTACTGCTGCTTCTACAACACCAACAAAAAAAGCAACAGCTTCTGGTGCTAAACGTACAAAACAACATTCAAAACCAACACATCCACGTACATCAGAAATGGTTGTTAACGCAATTAAAAATTTAAAAGAACGTGGTGGTTCATCATTACAAGCAATTAAAAAATATTTAGCTGCAAATTATAAAGTGGATTCTGATAAAATTTCACCATTTATTAAAAAATATTTAAAAGCTGCTGTAACTGAGGGAGCCTTGGTACAAACTAAAGGTAAAGGTGCATCTGGTTCATTCAAATTGGCTGCTTCCGCTTCATCTAATTCTTCAGCTAAATCAAAAGTATCCAAAAAAGAAAGTGGAGCAAAAGGTTCAGCAAAGAGTGCTAAAAGTAAACGGGCACCAAAAGAAAAGAAAGCCACAACTACATCATTGGCAGCCAAAAAGCCTAAAGCAAAAAAAGCGACTCCATCATCATCAACTGCTGCTAAAAAAGTTACTGCAAAATCATCAGCGGCATCAAAAAAAGCACCAGTTAAAGCAAAACCAGCAAAAAGTACAAAATCCGCTGCCAAAAGTAGCCCTGCTCGTAAACCGAAAGCACCAAAAGCTAAGAAAGCTTCTGTTGCCAAATCATCTCCTACAAAAATTAAAAAAGCAGCACCAAAAAAGAAATGATCTGTTACTTTAATAATATATTGAAATATTTCATTATTTTTGCTAAAAAATGAAAATAACATAGGCCTTAATACAGGCCACAAATTAATATTTGATAAGAGTAAATTATTTTTTGTATAAATATTTTATAAAATAATAGTTTAGAAACATTTGCCACAGTCAGTACCACGGATGGGTGGCCACTTGAGAATACTGTGTGCGGTTGCATTTTTATTTAAAATATATGGTATAATAAATAAGTATATATTTAAATTGATTACTTCATTGAAAATTTTAATAATATACTTTAATATTAATGATATTTATGAAAAATATATATTTGTAAAAATTTTCATTTATTACTGGCAACAGCCATACCACGTTGAAAACACCGGTTCTCGTCCGATCACCGAAGTTAAGCAACATTGGGCACAGTCAGTACTTGGATGGGTGACCGCTTGGGAACACTGTGTGCGGTTGCCTTTTTATATTAAAAATATAAATTATTTTTCTTCTTTTCTTTTTTTTTACACACCATATATAAATATATGTTATTTAGAAATGTAAACCTTTTATATTATTCATCAACAAATAAATATTATTTTTTGTATAAAATTTTATTGCATTTATAACTCATATCATGGTTACTTTAAAGCGAGAA
Source organism: Chrysoperla carnea (assembly GCF_905475395.1). Taxonomy (NCBI): domain Eukaryota; kingdom Metazoa; phylum Arthropoda; class Insecta; order Neuroptera; family Chrysopidae; genus Chrysoperla; species Chrysoperla carnea. Next base: position 12,197 of record NW_025408162.1, read on the forward strand.
GTTTTTTTAATATTTCAAATGAATATAAAATAATATAAATTTTATGAAATTTATTTATTTTTAGAAATAGCAATCGCTTATAATTATAACAAAATTTTAATAATGTTTAATTTTATTTCAATAATTTATATTTATATATATATATATATATATATATATATATATATATATATATATATTTTTTAATAAAAATAATATACTCTTATTTAATAATATATGTTGGTCCTATATATAGGACCGAAAATATTTCTTATTTGTTTTTTTTTTTTTAAATTGTCATTTAAAACGCTTATGCACGTTCTCCACGAATACGTCTTGCCAATTGTATATCCTTAGGCATAATTGTAACACGCTTTGCATGAATTGCGCATAAATTGGTATCTTCAAATAAACCTACTAAATAGGCTTCACTAGCTTCTTGTAATGCCATAACAGCTGAACTTTGAAAACGTAAATCGGTTTTAAAATCTTGTGCAATTTCACGTACTAAACGTTGGAATGGTAATTTACGAATTAACAATTCAGTACTTTTTTGATAACGACGAATTTCTCGTAAAGCTACTGTACCAGGACGATATCTGTGTGGTTTTTTTACTCCACCAGTTGCTGGTGCACTTTTACGTGCAGCTTTCGTTGCTAATTGTTTTCTTGGTGCTTTACCACCAGTTGATTTACGTGCAGTTTGCTTGGTTCTAGCCATTTTCAAATAATAATGTTTTTACAAAAAAACACACAATTTTAAAAATTATATTCGACAATTTGATACTACAAAGTCAAATGTTTAAATGCGAAATAAATGTGTTGTATTTATATTTATATGAAATTTCAAAATTTTTGTTGTCATATCCTATTGGATAGCTATCAGAGTATGGACTAATCAAATTGTATAGGCGTGGCTTAAAAAATCTTTAATGCTTTATATAAAAAGGCACAATTGTACCGGCGCTCACATACATTACAATACTTGTGAGGTTAACACACGTGTTATCCGTTCGTTAAAATATTGTAAATAATTTTTTATTAAAATGACTGGCAGAGGAAAAGGTGGAAAGGGTCTTGGAAAAGGGGGTGCAAAACGTCATAGAAAAGTTTTGCGTGATAATATCCAAGGTATTACAAAACCTGCAATTCGTCGTTTAGCACGACGAGGTGGAGTAAAACGTATCTCTGGTTTAATTTATGAAGAAACACGTGGTGTACTTAAAGTATTCCTTGAAAATGTTATTCGGGATGCTGTTACATATACTGAACACGCAAAACGTAAAACAGTTACAGCTATGGATGTTGTATATGCATTAAAACGACAAGGTCGTACTTTGTATGGTTTTGGAGGTTAAGAAAATATAATAATTTACTTAAAATATTTAGTAAATTTATTAAAGAATATTTAATACATCCGATAAATTTAAACAGGCTTTCCTTTTTGGGAAGCCACTAATTTTATTTATATAAGAGTAAATAAATTTGTTAATAAATATAACATATTATATAATTTGTTTACAACAAATTATTTTGTTTATAACATACATTACCAAATATTTTTATTTTTTTTTTTTATTGTAATATATCTGCAATAATAAATTATAATTTGTATATTATCTATTTTATTTTACAATAACTTATTGAATTTTTGAAAAAATTTTATTATAAATTAATATACTATTATATTTTTTATATATACAAGTTAAGAGTAACAAGTATCGATAGGAGATTATCGAATTTATAACTAATAAAACATTTCGCCTTAATCAAAGAAAATAAAGATTTTGCTATACCATTTTTTATACTTTCAATAAATAATTTATTATTAAATTTTTATTATTTCATTTATTTTTTAAAATTATTAAAAATATTTTTCTAATAATTATAAGCGTACATAAACAAGTAGTAAATGTATGAAAATAATAAAGGTAATGTAATGCATTTGCATTACACTGATTTACGATATATATTCCGCGATATCCTTTATTATATTTAAAATTAATAATATTGATATACTAATAATAGATATATTCAAGCTATTAATATATAAAATTTTATATTTAAATATGATATTAATAATTGTTTATTTAATTTTTTTGTATATATAAAAATAATTTACTCTTATTTAAAAATTTGATGGCTCTCTTAAAAAGAGAGCCGTTTTTATATGTTGATGTATTTTTATGTTATCAATTAAATAATATTTTCGATTTATTTATTTTGAACTTGTATATTTTGTAACAGCTTTAGTACCTTCACTAACAGCGTGCTTTGCCAATTCACCAGGTAATAATAATCGAACTGCGGTTTGAATTTCCCGACTTGTGATTGTTGAACGTTTATTATAATGTGCTAAACGTGATGCTTCAGCAGCAATACGTTCAAAAATATCATTAACAAAACTGTTCATGATACTCATAGCTTTACTAGAGATACCAGTATCAGGATGCACTTGTTTTAATACTTTGTAAATGTAAATTGCATATGATTCCTTGCGCTTCCTCTTCTTTTTCTTATCACTCTTTGATATATTTTTTTGAGCTTTGCCAGCTTTTTTTGCTGCTTTTCCACTTGTTTTTGGTGGCATTGTTACAAACAATTAATATACACAGATAGTTACAGAACACCAGTCAGTATATGTATGAGCGTGTCGTGTATACAACTAGCGTATTATATACGCGAAGATGGATATAACAATAAAAATGAATACTACTCTCTGATTGGCTGAAAATAATACTATAAGGTGATTGGTTTATTTTTAAAGTTTTATATTTTATAAATATTATAAATTAAAATACCCAAATAACATTTTAAACATTTATGTTACAATCCCCGTAACGTACACATCTGTGTGATTATATTTACAAAAAAAAATATTAATTAAATAAATTTATTCGCTATGTCTGGACGAGGGTAAAGGTGGTAAAGTAAAGGGAAAGGCAAAGTCAAGATCAAGCCGAGCAGGATTACAATTTCCTGTTGGAAGAATTCACAGATTATTACGAAAAGGAAATTATGCTGAACGAGTAGGTGCTGGTGCCCCAGTATATTTGGCTGCTGTTATGGAATATTTGGCTGCAGAAGTTCTCGAGTTAGCTGGTAATGCTGCCCGTGATAACAAAAAAACACGTATCATTCCACGTCATTTACAATTGGCAATTCGTAATGATGAAGAATTAAATAAATTATTATCTGGTGTAACAATTGCTCAAGGTGGTGTATTACCAAACATTCAAGCAGTGTTATTACCAAAGAAAACTGAAAAGAAAGCATAAATTAAAAACATTGCATTAATTTTTATAATAATAATACATCGATCATAGGCCTTTTAATAAAAGGCCACAAATTTATTTAAAATAAGAGTAAAAATTATTTTTATAAATAATATATTATAATATTTTTTTAAAGAATCAATTTAAATAATTATAAATTAATGATTCTTTTTTTTTTTTTTCTTTTTTATATGTTATTATGGAAATAATTCATCATATTATGATGACATTTAGGTAACATATTATAAGAATATTCATAAAATATTATCAAAATAATATTGTATTATGATGATATTTAGACAAAATATTATAAGAATATACACAAAATATTATCAAAATAATATCATTAGATAACAAAACTGTTCATGATACTCATACCTTTACTAGAGATAAAAGTATCAGGATGCACTTGTATTAATACATATTATCACAACATCACAAAATATTTTTTAAAAGGAAAAATTTTTTAAAAATTATTATAAAATTTGATTGAATTAAATTTCAATTTATTTTTTTAATAATTAAAGAAAAAAAAAAGCATATAAACTTTCTATTGAAAATGTTATTTTCAACTAGATGGCCAAGTGAACTTTGTTACACAAACAATATATGACGTATTCGTTATTTAAATAATCAGTATCCTTTGATATTATATCAATACGTTACTCTCTTCTTTTGATACATATTAATAAAATTTCAATTTATAAGATTTTATGTCAATTATATAAATAATATTATAAATTTTCTAAATACATAAGTTAAGTAACAAAAAATTTGAATAACAAGATAAATTTATATATTATGTTTTAATACTCGATACTATAATATATCGCATCCGTTACCAATTATTCGGTATCCTTTGATTTATACACAGAATGAACCAAAAATATGTATCAAATTTATTTTATTTATTTATATATTTAATATTATTATTATTATTTTATATTACAAAGTTTCTTAACGAAGCTTACAATGATTTCTCATATCGTACTTAACAAAATTATTTAGATCATATAAAATTTAAATTGTTAAAAAATTTTTATATTTATTATTATTATTTATTTTTATTAAAATTACATAACATAAAATTAATAATATTTTAATAATTATATAAATTAATTCTTATTTAAAATAATCTTATATTAATCTCAACAAATACTCTAATAATATATTTTGTCATAAATTTTTTTATATTTAAAATAAATATTATAATATATAAATACTTATATCAGTATAAAATTTCTTTATATAATTATGAAAAAATTAATTTAATAGTTAATTATTGATATTAATGCATAAATAAAAGTATTTTCTAATGAAATATATTTTGTCAATGTTCGATTAACACATTTCATAATAATACGTTTTCATTATTGACAAAAAAAGTTTTTCTAAAAATGAAATCTTATACTATAATATATATATTTATATATTAAATTTTTTAATTATTTATATACTAATAATTTATAATAAATCGATATTAAATAAAAAATAAAAATATATACTTTTTAAGTTTACCTTAAAAATATTATTGTTTTGTATGATTGAAATAATTAATATTAAACTATGTTTATTAATAATTGTTAATAAAAAAATTAAATATATTTTAATTTATAAAATAAATATTATTATTAAATTTATAATTTATTATTTTATATATTATAGAAATTGAAAAAATAAATCATGTTTACTACGACAGTAAATTAGAAATACTATTTAATTTTTATGTGTTTTCTACATGGTACTTTGACTTACATAGGGACTTATATTATTGTGAATAATGATATAATTGAAAACCTTTATTTTTTATTTGATAGAATTATTATATTTTATCATTTAAATATTTATAATAAATACATTATTTTTATAAAGTAAAAAATATGGCCGAAGAAAATTCTACAGCTGTTGCAGCAACTGCGGTTACTGCTGCTTCTACAACACCAACAAAAAAAGCAACAGCTTCTGGTGCTAAACGTACAAAACAACATTCAAAACCAACACATCCACGTACATCAGAAATGGTTGTTAACGCAATTAAAAATTTAAAAGAACGTGGTGGTTCATCATTACAAGCAATTAAAAAATATTTAGCTGCAAATTATAAAGTGGATTCTGATAAAATTTCACCATTTATTAAAAAATATTTAAAAGCTGCTGTAACTGAGGGAGCCTTGGTACAAACTAAAGGTAAAGGTGCATCTGGTTCATTCAAATTGGCTGCTTCCGCTTCATCTAATTCTTCAGCTAAATCAAAAGTATCCAAAAAAGAAAGTGGAGCAAAAGGTTCAGCAAAGAGTGCTAAAAGTAAACGGGCACCAAAAGAAAAGAAAGCCACAACTACATCATTGGCAGCCAAAAAGCCTAAAGCAAAAAAAGCGACTCCATCATCATCAACTGCTGCTAAAAAAGTTACTGCAAAATCATCAGCGGCATCAAAAAAAGCACCAGTTAAAGCAAAACCAGCAAAAAGTACAAAATCCGCTGCCAAAAGTAGCCCTGCTCGTAAACCGAAAGCACCAAAAGCTAAGAAAGCTTCTGTTGCCAAATCATCTCCTACAAAAATTAAAAAAGCAGCACCAAAAAAGAAATGATCTGTTACTTTAATAATATATTGAAATATTTCATTATTTTTGCTAAAAAATGAAAATAACATAGGCCTTAATACAGGCCACAAATTAATATTTGATAAGAGTAAATTATTTTTTGTATAAATATTTTATAAAATAATAGTTTAGAAACATTTGCCACAGTCAGTACCACGGATGGGTGGCCACTTGAGAATACTGTGTGCGGTTGCATTTTTATTTAAAATATATGGTATAATAAATAAGTATATATTTAAATTGATTACTTCATTGAAAATTTTAATAATATACTTTAATATTAATGATATTTATGAAAAATATATATTTGTAAAAATTTTCATTTATTACTGGCAACAGCCATACCACGTTGAAAACACCGGTTCTCGTCCGATCACCGAAGTTAAGCAACATTGGGCACAGTCAGTACTTGGATGGGTGACCGCTTGGGAACACTGTGTGCGGTTGCCTTTTTATATTAAAAATATAAATTATTTTTCTTCTTTTCTTTTTTTTTACACACCATATATAAATATATGTTATTTAGAAATGTAAACCTTTTATATTATTCATCAACAAATAAATATTATTTTTTGTATAAAATTTTATTGCATTTATAACTCATATCATGGTTACTTTAAAGCGAGAAGTTTTTTTAATATTTCAAATGAATATAAAATAATATAAATTTTATGAAATTTATTTATTTTTAGAAATAGCAATCGCTTATAATTATAACAAAATTTTAATAATGTTTAATTTTATTTCAATAATTTATATTTATATATATATATATATATATATATATATATATATATATATATATATATATATATTTTTTAATAAAAATAATATACTCTTATTTAATAATATATGTTGGTCCTATATATAGGACCGAAAATATTTCTTATTTGTTTTTTTTTTTTTAAATTGTCATTTAAAACGCTTATGCACGTTCTCCACGAATACGTCTTGCCAATTGTATATCCTTAGGCATAATTGTAACACGCTTTGCATGAATTGCGCATAAATTGGTATCTTCAAATAAACCTACTAAATAGGCTTCACTAGCTTCTTGTAATGCCATAACAGCTGAACTTTGAAAACGTAAATCGGTTTTAAAATCTTGTGCAATTTCACGTACTAAACGTTGGAATGGTAATTTACGAATTAACAATTCAGTACTTTTTTGATAACGACGAATTTCTCGTAAAGCTACTGTACCAGGACGATATCTGTGTGGTTTTTTTACTCCACCAGTTGCTGGTGCACTTTTACGTGCAGCTTTCGTTGCTAATTGTTTTCTTGGTGCTTTACCACCAGTTGATTTACGTGCAGTTTGCTTGGTTCTAGCCATTTTCAAATAATAATGTTTTTACAAAAAAACACACAATTTTAAAAATTATATTCGACAATTTGATACTACAAAGTCAAATGTTTAAATGCGAAATAAATGTGTTGTATTTATATTTATATGAAATTTCAAAATTTTTGTTGTCATATCCTATTGGATAGCTATCAGAGTATGGACTAATCAAATTGTATAGGCGTGGCTTAAAAAATCTTTAATGCTTTATATAAAAAGGCACAATTGTACCGGCGCTCACATACATTACAATACTTGTGAGGTTAACACACGTGTTATCCGTTCGTTAAAATATTGTAAATAATTTTTTATTAAAATGACTGGCAGAGGAAAAGGTGGAAAGGGTCTTGGAAAAGGGGGTGCAAAACGTCATAGAAAAGTTTTGCGTGATAATATCCAAGGTATTACAAAACCTGCAATTCGTCGTTTAGCACGACGAGGTGGAGTAAAACGTATCTCTGGTTTAATTTATGAAGAAACACGTGGTGTACTTAAAGTATTCCTTGAAAATGTTATTCGGGATGCTGTTACATATACTGAACACGCAAAACGTAAAACAGTTACAGCTATGGATGTTGTATATGCATTAAAACGACAAGGTCGTACTTTGTATGGTTTTGGAGGTTAAGAAAATATAATAATTTACTTAAAATATTTAGTAAATTTATTAAAGAATATTTAATACATCCGATAAATTTAAACAGGCTTTCCTTTTTGGGAAGCCACTAATTTTATTTATATAAGAGTAAATAAATTTGTTAATAAATATAACATATTATATAATTTGTTTACAACAAATTATTTTGTTTATAACATACATTACCAAATATTTTTATTTTTTTTTTTTATTGTAATATATCTGCAATAATAAATTATAATTTGTATATTATCTATTTTATTTTACAATAACTTATTGAATTTTTGAAAAAATTTTATTATAAATTAATATACTATTATATTTTTTATATATACAAGTTAAGAGTAACAAGTATCGATAGGAGATTATCGAATTTATAACTAATAAAACATTTCGCCTTAATCAAAGAAAATAAAGATTTTGCTATACCATTTTTTATACTTTCAATAAATAATTTATTATTAAATTTTTATTATTTCATTTATTTTTTAAAATTATTAAAAATATTTTTCTAATAATTATAAGCGTACATAAACAAGTAGTAAATGTAAAATGAAAATAATAAAGGTAATGTAATGCATTTGCATTACACTGATTTACGATATATATTCCGCGATATCCTTTATTATATTTAAAATTAATAATATTGATATACTAATAATAGATATATTCAAGCTATTAATATATAAAATTTTATATTAAATATGATATTAATAATTGTTTATTTAATTTTTTTGTATATATAAAAATAATTTACTCTTATTTAAAAAATTTGATGGCTCTCTTAAAAAGAGAGCCGTTTTTATATGTTGATGTATTTTTATGTTATCAATTAAATAATATTTTCGATTTATTTATTTTGAACTTGTATATTTTGTAACAGCTTTAGTACCTTCACTAACAGCGTGCTTTGCCAATTCACCAGGTAATAATAATCGAACTGCGGTTTGAATTTCCCGACTTGTGATTGTTGAACGTTTATTATAATGTGCTAAACGTGATGCTTCAGCAGCAATACGTTCAAAAATATCATTAACAAAACTGTTCATGATACTCATAGCTTTACTAGAGATACCAGTATCAGGATGCACTTGTTTTAATACTTTGTAAATGTAAATTGCATATGATTCCTTGCGCTTCCTCTTCTTTTTCTTATCACTCTTTGATATATTTTTTTGAGCTTTGCCAGCTTTTTTTGCTGCTTTTCCACTTGTTTTTGGTGGCATTGTTACAAACAATTAATATACACAGATAGTTACAGAACACCAGTCAGTATATGTATGAGCGTGTCGTGTATACAACTAGCGTATTATATACGCGAAGATGGATATAACAATAAAAATGAATACTACTCTCTGATTGGCTGAAAATAATACTATAAGGTGATTGGTTTATTTTTAAAGTTTTATATTTTATAAATATTATAAATTAAAATACCCAAATAACATTTTAAACATTTATGTTACAATCCCCGTAACGTACACATCTGTGTGATTATATTTACAAAAAAAAATATTAATTAAATAAATTTATTCGCTATGTCTGGACGAGGTAAAGGTGGTAAAGTAAAGGGAAAGGCAAAGTCAAGATCAAGCCGAGCAGGATTACAATTTCCTGTTGGAAGAATTCACAGATTATTACGAAAAGGAAATTATGCTGAACGAGTAGGTGCTGGTGCCCCAGTATATTTGGCTGCTGTTATGGAATATTTGGCTGCAGAAGTTCTCGAGTTAGCTGGTAATGCTGCCCGTGATAACAAAAAAACACGTATCATTCCACGTCATTTACAATTGGCAATTCGTAATGATGAAGAATTAAATAAATTATTATCTGGTGTAACAATTGCTCAAGGTGGTGTATTACCAAACATTCAAGCAGTGTTATTACCAAAGAAAACTGAAAAGAAAGCATAAATTAAAAACATTGCATTAATTTTTATAATAATAATACATCGATCATAGGCCTTTTAATAAAAGGCCACAAATTTATTTAAAATAAGAGTAAAAATTATTTTTATAAATAATATATTATAATATTTTTTTAAAGAATCAATTTAAATAATTATAAATTAATGATTCTTTTTTTTTTTTTTCTTTTTTATATGTTATTATGGAAATAATTCATCATATTATGATGACATTTAGGTAACATATTATAAGAATATTCATAAAATATTATCAAAATAATATTGTATTATGATGATATTTAGACAAAATATTATAAGAATATACACAAAATATTATCAAAATAATATCATTAGATAACAAAACTGTTCATGATACTCATACCTTTACTAGAGATAAAAGTATCAGGATGCACTTGTATTAATACATATTATCACAACATCACAAAATATTTTTTAAAAGGAAAAATTTTTTAAAAATTATTATAAAATTTGATTGAATTAAATTTCAATTTATTTTTTTAATAATTAAAGAAAAAAAAAAGCATATAAACTTTCTATTGAAAATGTTATTTTCAACTAGATGGCCAAGTGAACTTTGTTACACAAACAATATATGACGTATTCGTTATTTAAATAATCAGTATCCTTTGATATTATATCAATACGTTACTCTCTTCTTTTGATACATATTAATAAAATTTCAATTTATAAGATTTTATGTCAATTATATAAATAATATTATAAATTTTCTAAATACATAAGTTAAGTAACAAAAAATTTGAATAACAAGATAAATTTATATATTATGTTTTAATACTCGATACTATAATATATCGCATCCGTTACCAATTATTCGGTATCCTTTGATTTATACACAGAATGAACCAAAAATATGTATCAAATTTATTTTATTTATTTATATATTTAATATTATTATTATTATTTTATATTACAAAGTTTCTTAACGAAGCTTACAATGATTTCTCATATCGTACTTAACAAAATTATTTAGATCATATAAAATTTAAATTGTTAAAAAATTTTTATATTTATTATTATTATTTATTTTTATTAAAATTACATAACATAAAATTAATAATATTTTAATAATTATATAAATTAATTCTTATTTAAAATAATCTTATATTAATCTCAACAAATACTCTAATAATATATTTTGTCATAAATTTTTTTATATTTAAAATAAATATTATAATATATAAATACTTATATCAGTATAAAATTTCTTTATATAATTATGAAAAAATTAATTTAATAGTTAATTATTGATATTAATGCATAAATAAAAGTATTTTCTAATGAAATATATTTTGTCAATGTTCGATTAACACATTTCATAATAATACGTTTTCATTATTGACAAAAAAAGTTTTTCTAAAAATGAAATCTTATACTATAATATATATATTTATATATTAAATTTTTTAATTATTTATATACTAATAATTTATAATAAATCGATATTAAATAAAAAATAAAAATATATACTTTTTAAGTTTACCTTAAAAATATTATTGTTTTGTATGATTGAAATAATTAATATTAAACTATGTTTATTAATAATTGTTAATAAAAAAATTAAATATATTTTAATTTATAAAATAAATATTATTATTAAATTTATAATTTATTATTTTATATATTATAGAAATTGAAAAAATAAATCATGTTTACTACGACAGTAAATTAGAAATACTATTTAATTTTTATGTGTTTTCTACATGGTACTTTGACTTACATAGGGACTTATATTATTGTGAATAATGATATAATTGAAAACCTTTATTTTTTATTTGATAGAATTATTATATTTTATCATTTAAATATTTATAATAAATACATTATTTTTATAAAGTAAAAAATATGGCCGAAGAAAATTCTACAGCTGTTGCAGCAACTGCGGTTACTGCTGCTTCTACAACACCAACAAAAAAAGCAACAGCTTCTGGTGCTAAACGTACAAAACAACATTCAAAACCAACACATCCACGTACATCAGAAATGGTTGTTAACGCAATTAAAAATTTAAAAGAACGTGGTGGTTCATCATTACAAGCAATTAAAAAATATTTAGCTGCAAATTATAAAGTGGATTCTGATAAAATTTCACCATTTATTAAAAAATATTTAAAAGCTGCTGTAACTGAGGGAGCCTTGGTACAAACTAAAGGTAAAGGTGCATCTGGTTCATTCAAATTGGCTGCTTCCGCTTCATCTAATTCTTCAGCTAAATCAAAAGTATCCAAAAAAGAAAGTGGAGCAAAAGGTTCAGCAAAGAGTGCTAAAAGTAAACGGGCACCAAAAGAAAAGAAAGCCACAACTACATCATTGGCAGCCAAAAAGCCTAAAGCAAAAAAAGCGACTCCATCATCATCAACTGCTGCTAAAAAAGTTACTGCAAAATCATCAGCGGCATCAAAAAAAGCACCAGTTAAAGCAAAACCAGCAAAAAGTACAAAATCCGCTGCCAAAAGTAGCCCTGCTCGTAAACCGAAAGCACCAAAAGCTAAGAAAGCTTCTGTTGCCAAATCATCTCCTACAAAAATTAAAAAAGCAGCACCAAAAAAGAAATGATCTGTTACTTTAATAATATATTGAAATATTTCATTATTTTTGCTAAAAAATGAAAATAACATAGGCCTTAATACAGGCCACAAATTAATATTTGATAAGAGTAAATTATTTTTTGTATAAATATTTTATAAAATAATAGTTTAGAAACATTTGCCACAGTCAGTACCACGGATGGGTGGCCACTTGAGAATACTGTGTGCGGTTGCATTTTTATTTAAAATATATGGTATAATAAATAAGTATATATTTAAATTGATTACTTCATTGAAAATTTTAATAATATACTTTAATATTAATGATATTTATGAAAAATATATATTTGTAAAAATTTTCATTTATTACTGGCAACAGCCATACCACGTTGAAAACACCGGTTCTCGTCCGATCACCGAAGTTAAGCAACATTGGGCACAGTCAGTACTTGGATGGGTGACCGCTTGGGAACACTGTGTGCGGTTGCCTTTTTATATTAAAAATATAAATTATTTTTCTTCTTTTCTTTTTTTTTACACACCATATATAAATATATGTTATTTAGAAATGTAAACCTTTTATATTATTCATCAACAAATAAATATTATTTTTTGTATAAAATTTTATTGCATTTATAACTCATATCATGGTTACTTTAAAGCGAGAAGTTTTTTTAATATTTCAAATGAATATAAAATAATATAAATTTTATGAAATTTATTTATTTTTAGAAATAGCAATCGCTTATAATTATAACAAAATTTTAATAATGTTTAATTTTATTTCAATAATTTATATATATATATATATATTTTTTAATAAAAATAATATACTCTTATTTAATAATATATGTTGGTCCTATATATAGGACCGAAAATATTTCTTATTTGTTTTTTTTTTTTTAAATTGTCATTTAAAACGCTTATGCACGTTCTCCACGAATACGTCTTGCCAATTGTATATCCTTAGGCATAATTGTAACACGCTTTGCATGAATTGCGCATAAATTGGTATCTTCAAATAAACCTACTAAATAGGCTTCACTAGCTTCTTGTAATGCCATAACAGCTGAACTTTGAAAACGTAAATCGGTTTTAAAATCTTGTGCAATTTCACGTACTAAACGTTGGAATGGTAATTTACGAATTAACAATTCAGTACTTTTTTGATAACGACGAATTTCTCGTAAAGCTACTGTACCAGGACGATATCTGTGTGGTTTTTTTACTCCACCAGTTGCTGGTGCACTTTTACGTGCAGCTTTCGTTGCTAATTGTTTTCTTGGTGCTTTACCACCAGTTGATTTACGTGCAGTTTGCTTGGTTCTAGCCATTTTCAAATAATAATGTTTTTACAAAAAAACACACAATTTTAAAAATTATATTCGACAATTTGATACTACAAAGTCAAATGTTTAAATGCGAAATAAATGTGTTGTATTTATATTTATATGAAATTTCAAAATTTTTGTTGTCATATCCTATTGGATAGCTATCAGAGTATGGACTAATCAAATTGTATAGGCGTGGCTTAAAAAATCTTTAATGCTTTATATAAAAAGGCACAATTGTACCGGCGCTCACATACATTACAATACTTGTGAGGTTAACACACGTGTTATCCGTTCGTTAAAATATTGTAAATAATTTTTTATTAAAATGACTGGCAGAGGAAAAGGTGGAAAGGGTCTTGGAAAAGGGGGTGCAAAACGTCATAGAAAAGTTTTGCGTGATAATATCCAAGGTATTACAAAACCTGCAATTCGTCCTTTAGCACGACGAGGTGGAGTAAAACGTATCTCTGGTTTAATTTATGAAGAAACACGTGGTGTACTTAAAGTATTCCTTGAAAATGTTATTCGGGATGCTGTTACATATACTGAACACGCAAAACGTAAAACAGTTACAGCTATGGATGTTGTATATGCATTAAAACGACAAGGTCGTACTTTGTATGGTTTTGGAGGTTAAGAAAATATAATAATTTACTTAAAATATTTAGTAAATTTATTAAAGAATATTTAATACATCCGATAAATTTAAACAGGCTTTCCTTTTTGGGAAGCCACTAATTTTATTTATATAAGAGTAAATAAATTTGTTAATAAATATAACATATTATATAATTTGTTTACAACAAATTATTTTGTTTATAACATACATTACCAAATATTTTTATTTTTTTTTTTTATTGTAATATATCTGCAATAATAAATTATAATTTGTATATTATCTATTTTATTTTACAATAACTTATTGAATTTTTGAAAAAATTTTATTATAAATTAATATACTATTATATTTTTTATATATACAAGTTAAGAGTAACAAGTATCGATAGGAGATTATCGAATTTATAACTAATAAAACATTTCGCCTTAATCAAAGAAAATAAAGATTTTGCTATACCATTTTTTATACTTTCAATAAATAATTTATTATTAAATTTTTATTATTTCATTTATTTTTTAAAATTATTAAAAATATTTTTCTAATAATTATAAGCGTACATAAACAAGTAGTAAATGTAAAATGAAAATAATAAAGGTAATGTAATGCATTTGCATTACACTGATTTACGATATATATTCCGCGATATCCTTTATTATATTTAAAATTAATAATATTGATATACTAATAATAGATATATTCAAGCTATTAATATATAAAATTTTATATTAAATATGATATTAATAATTGTTTATTTAATTTTTTTGTATATATAAAAATAATTTACTCTTATTTAAAAAATTTGATGGCTCTCTTAAAAAGAGAGCCGTTTTTATATGTTGATGTATTTTTATGTTATCAATTAAATAATATTTTCGATTTATTTATTTTGAACTTGTATATTTTGTAACAGCTTTAGTACCTTCACTAACAGCGTGCTTTGCCAATTCACCAGGTAATAATAATCGAACTGCGGTTTGAATTTCCCGACTTGTGATTGTTGAACGTTTATTATAATGTGCTAAACGTGATGCTTCAGCAGCAATACGTTCAAAAATATCATTAACAAAACTGTTCATGATACTCATAGCTTTACTAGAGATACCAGTATCAGGATGCACTTGTTTTAATACTTTGTAAATGTAAATTGCATATGATTCCTTGCGCTTCCTCTTCTTTTTCTTATCACTCTTTGATATATTTTTTTGAGCTTTGCCAGCTTTTTTTGCTGCTTTTCCACTTGTTTTTGGTGGCATTGTTACAAACAATTAATATACACAGATAGTTACAGAACACCAGTCAGTATATGTATGAGCGTGTCGTGTATACAACTAGCGTATTATATACGCGAAGATGGATATAACAATAAAAATGAATACTACTCTCTGATTGGCTGAAAATAATACTATAAGGTGATTGGTTTATTTTTAAAGTTTTATATTTTATAAATATTATAAATTAAAATACCCAAATAACATTTTAAACATTTATGTTACAATCCCCGTAACGTACACATCTGTGTGATTATATTTACAAAAAAAAATATTAATTAAATAAATTTATTCGCTATGTCTGGACGAGGTAAAGGTGGTAAAGTAAAGGGAAAGGCAAAGTCAAGATCAAGCCGAGCAGGATTACAATTTCCTGTTGGAAGAATTCACAGATTATTACGAAAAGGAAATTATGCTGAACGAGTAGGTGCTGGTGCCCCAGTATATTTGGCTGCTGTTATGGAATATTTGGCTGCAGAAGTTCTCGAGTTAGCTGGTAATGCTGCCCGTGATAACAAAAAAACACGTATCATTCCACGTCATTTACAATTGGCAATTCGTAATGATGAAGAATTAAATAAATTATTATCTGGTGTAACAATTGCTCAAGGTGGTGTATTACCAAACATTCAAGCAGTGTTATTACCAAAGAAAACTGAAAAGAAAGCATAAATTAAAAACATTGCATTAATTTTTATAATAATAATACATCGATCATAGGCCTTTTAATAAAAGGCCACAAATTTATTTAAAATAAGAGTAAAAATTATTTTTATAAATAATATATTATAATATTTTTTTAAAGAATCAATTTAAATAATTATAAATTAATGATTCTTTTTTTTTTTTTTCTTTTTTATATGTTATTATGGAAATAATTCATCATATTATGATGACATTTAGGTAACATATTATAAGAATATTCATAAAATATTATCAAAATAATATTGTATTATGATGATATTTAGACAAAATATTATAAGAATATACACAAAATATTATCAAAATAATATCATTAGATAACAAAACTGTTCATGATACTCATACCTTTACTAGAGATAAAAGTATCAGGATGCACTTGTATTAATACATATTATCACAACATCACAAAATATTTTTTAAAAGGAAAAATTTTTTAAAAATTATTATAAAATTTGATTGAATTAAATTTCAATTTATTTTTTTAATAATTAAAGAAAAAAAAAAGCATATAAACTTTCTATTGAAAATGTTATTTTCAACTAGATGGCCAAGTGAACTTTGTTACACAAACAATATATGACGTATTCGTTATTTAAATAATCAGTATCCTTTGATATTATATCAATACGTTACTCTCTTCTTTTGATACATATTAATAAAATTTCAATTTATAAGATTTTATGTCAATTATATAAATAATATTATAAATTTTCTAAATACATAAGTTAAGTAACAAAAAATTTGAATAACAAGATAAATTTATATATTATGTTTTAATACTCGATACTATAATATATCGCATCCGTTACCAATTATTCGGTATCCTTTGATTTATACACAGAATGAACCAAAAATATGTATCAAATTTATTTTATTTATTTATATATTTAATATTATTATTATTATTTTATATTACAAAGTTTCTTAACGAAGCTTACAATGATTTCTCATATCGTACTTAACAAAATTATTTAGATCATATAAAATTTAAATTGTTAAAAAATTTTTATATTTATTATTATTATTTATTTTTATTAAAATTACATAACATAAAATTAATAATATTTTAATAATTATATAAATTAATTCTTATTTAAAATAATCTTATATTAATCTCAACAAATACTCTAATAATATATTTTGTCATAAATTTTTTTATATTTAAAATAAATATTATAATATATAAATACTTATATCAGTATAAAATTTCTTTATATAATTATGAAAAAATTAATTTAATAGTTAATTATTGATATTAATGCATAAATAAAAGTATTTTCTAATGAAATATATTTTGTCAATGTTCGATTAACACATTTCATAATAATACGTTTTCATTATTGACAAAAAAAGTTTTTCTAAAAATGAAATCTTATACTATAATATATATATTTATATATTAAATTTTTTAATTATTTATATACTAATAATTTATAATAAATCGATATTAAATAAAAAATAAAAATATATACTTTTTAAGTTTACCTTAAAAATATTATTGTTTTGTATGATTGAAATAATTAATATTAAACTATGTTTATTAATAATTGTTAATAAAAAAATTAAATATATTTTAATTTATAAAATAAATATTATTATTAAATTTATAATTTATTATTTTATATATTATAGAAATTGAAAAAATAAATCATGTTTACTACGACAGTAAATTAGAAATACTATTTAATTTTTATGTGTTTTCTACATGGTACTTTGACTTACATAGGGACTTATATTATTGTGAATAATGATATAATTGAAAACCTTTATTTTTTATTTGATAGAATTATTATATTTTATCATTTAAATATTTATAATAAATACATTATTTTTATAAAGTAAAAAATATGGCCGAAGAAAATTCTACAGCTGTTGCAGCAACTGCGGTTACTGCTGCTTCTACAACACCAACAAAAAAAGCAACAGCTTCTGGTGCTAAACGTACAAAACAACATTCAAAACCAACACATCCACGTACATCAGAAATGGTTGTTAACGCAATTAAAAATTTAAAAGAACGTGGTGGTTCATCATTACAAGCAATTAAAAAATATTTAGCTGCAAATTATAAAGTGGATTCTGATAAAATTTCACCATTTATTAAAAAATATTTAAAAGCTGCTGTAACTGAGGGAGCCTTGGTACAAACTAAAGGTAAAGGTGCATCTGGTTCATTCAAATTGGCTGCTTCCGCTTCATCTAATTCTTCAGCTAAATCAAAAGTATCCAAAAAAGAAAGTGGAGCAAAAGGTTCAGCAAAGAGTGCTAAAAGTAAACGGGCACCAAAAGAAAAGAAAGCCACAACTACATCATTGGCAGCCAAAAAGCCTAAAGCAAAAAAAGCGACTCCATCATCATCAACTGCTGCTAAAAAAGTTACTGCAAAATCATCAGCGGCATCAAAAAAAGCACCAGTTAAAGCAAAACCAGCAAAAAGTACAAAATCCGCTGCCAAAAGTAGCCCTGCTCGTAAACCGAAAGCACCAAAAGCTAAGAAAGCTTCTGTTGCCAAATCATCTCCTACAAAAATTAAAAAAGCAGCACCAAAAAAGAAATGATCTGTTACTTTAATAATATATTGAAATATTTCATTATTTTTGCTAAAAAATGAAAATAACATAGGCCTTAATACAGGCCACAAATTAATATTTGATAAGAGTAAATTATTTTTTGTATAAATATTTTATAAAATAATAGTTTAGAAACATTTGCCACAGTCAGTACCACGGATGGGTGGCCACTTGAGAATACTGTGTGCGGTTGCATTTTTATTTAAAATATATGGTATAATAAATAAGTATATATTTAAATTGATTACTTCATTGAAAATTTTAATAATATACTTTAATATTAATGATATTTATGAAAAATATATATTTGTAAAAATTTTCATTTATTACTGGCAACAGCCATACCACGTTGAAAACACCGGTTCTCGTCCGATCACCGAAGTTAAGCAACATTGGGCACAGTCAGTACTTGGATGGGTGACCGCTTGGGAACACTGTGTGCGGTTGCCTTTTTATATTAAAAATATAAATTATTTTTCTTCTTTTCTTTTTTTTTACACACCATATATAAATATATGTTATTTAGAAATGTAAACCTTTTATATTATTCATCAACAAATAAATATTATTTTTTGTATAAAATTTTATTGCATTTATAACTCATATCATGGTTACTTTAAAGCGAGAAGTTTTTTTAATATTTCAAATGAATATAAAATAATATAAATTTTATGAAATTTATTTATTTTTAGAAATAGCAATCGCTTATAATTATAACAAAATTTTAATAATGTTTAATTTTATTTCAATAATTTATATTTATATATATATATATATATATATATATATATATATATATATATATATATATATATTTTTTAATAAAAATAATATACTCTTATTTAATAATATATGTTGGTCCTATATATAGGACCGAAAATATTTCTTATTTGTTTTTTTTTTTTTAAATTGTCATTTAAAACGCTTATGCACGTTCTCCACGAATTCGTCTTGCCAATTGTATATCCTTAGGCATAATTGTAACACGCTTTGCATGAATTGCGCATAAATTGGTATCTTCAAATAAACCTACTAAATAGGCTTCACTAGCTTCTTGTAATGCCATAACAGCTGAACTTTGAAAACGTAAATCGGTTTTAAAATCTTGTGCAATTTCACGTACTAAACGTTGGAATGGTAATTTACGAATTAACAATTCAGTACTTTTTTGATAACGACGAATTTCTCGTAAAGCTACTGTACCAGGACGATATCTGTGTGGTTTTTTTACTCCACCAGTTGCTGGTGCACTTTTACGTGCAGCTTTCGTTGCTAATTGTTTTCTTGGTGCTTTACCACCAGTTGATTTACGTGCAGTTTGCTTGGTTCTAGCCATTTTCAAATAATAATGTTTTTACAAAAAAACACACAATTTTAAAAATTATATTCGACAATTTGATACTACAAAGTCAAATGTTTAAATGCGAAATAAATGTGTTGTATTTATATTTATATGAAATTTCAAAATTTTTGTTGTCATATCCTATTGGATAGCTATCAGAGTATGGACTAATCAAATTGTATAGGCGTGGCTTAAAAAATCTTTAATGCTTTATATAAAAAGGCACAATTGTACCGGCGCTCACATACATTACAATACTTGTGAGGTTAACACACGTGTTATCCGTTCGTTAAAATATTGTAAATAATTTTTTATTAAAATGACTGGCAGAGGAAAAGGTGGAAAGGGTCTTGGAAAAGGGGGTGCAAAACGTCATAGAAAAGTTTTGCGTGATAATATCCAAGGTATTACAAAACCTGCAATTCGTCGTTTAGCACGACGAGGTGGAGTAAAACGTATCTCTGGTTTAATTTATGAAGAAACACGTGGTGTACTTAAAGTATTCCTTGAAAATGTTATTCGGGATGCTGTTACATATACTGAACACGCAAAACGTAAAACAGTTACAGCTATGGATGTTGTATATGCATTAAAACGACAAGGTCGTACTTTGTATGGTTTTGGAGGTTAAGAAAATATAATAATTTACTTAAAATATTTAGTAAATTTATTAAAGAATATTTAATACATCCGATAAATTTAAACAGGCTTTCCTTTTTGGGAAGCCACTAATTTTATTTATATAAGAGTAAATAAATTTGTTAATAAATATAACATATTATATAATTTGTTTACAACAAATTATTTTGTTTATAACATACATTACCAAATATTTTTATTTTTTTTTTTTATTGTAATATATCTGCAATAATAAATTATAATTTGTATATTATCTATTTTATTTTACAATAACTTATTGAATTTTTGAAAAAATTTTATTATAAATTAATATACTATTATATTTTTTATATATACAAGTTAAGAGTAACAAGTATCGATAGGAGATTATCGAATTTATAACTAATAAAACATTTCGCCTTAATCAAAGAAAATAAAGATTTTGCTATACCATTTTTTATACTTTCAATAAATAATTTATTATTAAATTTTTATTATTTCATTTATTTTTTAAAATTATTAAAAATATTTTTCTAATAATTATAAGCGTACATAAACAAGTAGTAAATGTAAAATGAAAATAATAAAGGTAATGTAATGCATTTGCATTACACTGATTTACGATATATATTCCGCGATATCCTTTATTATATTTAAAATTAATAATATTGATATACTAATAATAGATATATTCAAGCTATTAATATATAAAATTTTATATTAAATATGATATTAATAATTGTTTATTTAATTTTTTTGTATATATAAAAATAATTTACTCTTATTTAAAAAATTTGATGGCTCTCTTAAAAAGAGAGCCGTTTTTATATGTTGATGTATTTTTATGTTATCAATTAAATAATATTTTCGATTTATTTATTTTGAACTTGTATATTTTGTAACAGCTTTAGTACCTTCACTAACAGCGTGCTTTGCCAATTCACCAGGTAATAATAATCGAACTGCGGTTTGAATTTCCCGACTTGTGATTGTTGAACGTTTATTATAATGTGCTAAACGTGATGCTTCAGCAGCAATACGTTCAAAAATATCATTAACAAAACTGTTCATGATACTCATAGCTTTACTAGAGATACCAGTATCAGGATGCACTTGTTTTAATACTTTGTAAATGTAAATTGCATATGATTCCTTGCGCTTCCTCTTCTTTTTCTTATCACTCTTTGATATATTTTTTTGAGCTTTGCCAGCTTTTTTTGCTGCTTTTCCACTTGTTTTTGGTGGCATTGTTACAAACAATTAATATACACAGATAGTTACAGAACACCAGTCAGTATATG
Source organism: Chrysoperla carnea (assembly GCF_905475395.1). Taxonomy (NCBI): domain Eukaryota; kingdom Metazoa; phylum Arthropoda; class Insecta; order Neuroptera; family Chrysopidae; genus Chrysoperla; species Chrysoperla carnea. The sequence continues at coordinate 34,263 of NW_025408162.1, forward strand.
TATGAGCGTGTCGTGTATACAACTAGCGTATTATATACGCGAAGATGGATATAACAATAAAAATGAATACTACTCTCTGATTGGCTGAAAATAATACTATAAGGTGATTGGTTTATTTTTAAAGTTTTATATTTTATAAATATTATAAATTAAAATACCCAAATAACATTTTAAACATTTATGTTACAATCCCCGTAACGTACACATCTGTGTGATTATATTTACAAAAAAAAATATTAATTAAATAAATTTATTCGCTATGTCTGGACGAGGTAAAGGTGGTAAAGTAAAGGGAAAGGCAAAGTCAAGATCAAGCCGAGCAGGATTACAATTTCCTGTTGGAAGAATTCACAGATTATTACGAAAAGGAAATTATGCTGAACGAGTAGGTGCTGGTGCCCCAGTATATTTGGCTGCTGTTATGGAATATTTGGCTGCAGAAGTTCTCGAGTTAGCTGGTAATGCTGCCCGTGATAACAAAAAAACACGTATCATTCCACGTCATTTACAATTGGCAATTCGTAATGATGAAGAATTAAATAAATTATTATCTGGTGTAACAATTGCTCAAGGTGGTGTATTACCAAACATTCAAGCAGTGTTATTACCAAAGAAAACTGAAAAGAAAGCATAAATTAAAAACATTGCATTAATTTTTATAATAATAATACATCGATCATAGGCCTTTTAATAAAAGGCCACAAATTTATTTAAAATAAGAGTAAAAATTATTTTTATAAATAATATATTATAATATTTTTTTAAAGAATCAATTTAAATAATTATAAATTAATGATTCTTTTTTTTTTTTTTTTTTTTTATATGTTATTATGGAAATAATTCATCATATTATGATGACATTTAGGTAACATATTATAAGAATATTCATAAAATATTATCAAAATAATATTGTATTATGATGATATTTAGACAAAATATTATAAGAATATACACAAAATATTATCAAAATAATATCATTAGATAACAAAACTGTTCATGATACTCATACCTTTACTAGAGATAAAAGTATCAGGATGCACTTGTATTAATACATATTATCACAACATCACAAAATATTTTTTAAAAGGAAAAATTTTTTAAAAATTATTATAAAATTTGATTGAATTAAATTTCAATTTATTTTTTTAATAATTAAAGAAAAAAAAAAGCATATAAACTTTCTATTGAAAATGTTATTTTCAACTAGATGGCCAAGTGAACTTTGTTACACAAACAATATATGACGTATTCGTTATTTAAATAATCAGTATCCTTTGATATTATATCAATACGTTACTCTCTTCTTTTGATACATATTAATAAAATTTCAATTTATAAGATTTTATGTCAATTATATAAATAATATTATAAATTTTCTAAATACATAAGTTAAGTAACAAAAAATTTGAATAACAAGATAAATTTATATATTATGTTTTAATACTCGATACTATAATATATCGCATCCGTTACCAATTATTCGGTATCCTTTGATTTATACACAGAATGAACCAAAAATATGTATCAAATTTATTTTATTTATTTATATATTTAATATTATTATTATTATTTTATATTACAAAGTTTCTTAACGAAGCTTACAATGATTTCTCATATCGTACTTAACAAAATTATTTAGATCATATAAAATTTAAATTGTTAAAAAATTTTTATATTTATTATTATTATTTATTTTTATTAAAATTACATAACATAAAATTAATAATATTTTAATAATTATATAAATTAATTCTTATTTAAAATAATCTTATATTAATCTCAACAAATACTCTAATAATATATTTTGTCATAAATTTTTTTATATTTAAAATAAATATTATAATATATAAATACTTATATCAGTATAAAATTTCTTTATATAATTATGAAAAAATTAATTTAATAGTTAATTATTGATATTAATGCATAAATAAAAGTATTTTCTAATGAAATATATTTTGTCAATGTTCGATTAACACATTTCATAATAATACGTTTTCATTATTGACAAAAAAAGTTTTTCTAAAAATGAAATCTTATACTATAATATATATATTTATATATTAAATTTTTTAATTATTTATATACTAATAATTTATAATAAATCGATATTAAATAAAAAATAAAAATATATACTTTTTAAGTTTACCTTAAAAATATTATTGTTTTGTATGATTGAAATAATTAATATTAAACTATGTTTATTAATAATTGTTAATAAAAAAATTAAATATATTTTAATTTATAAAATAAATATTATTATTAAATTTATAATTTATTATTTTATATATTATAGAAATTGAAAAAATAAATCATGTTTACTACGACAGTAAATTAGAAATACTATTTAATTTTTATGTGTTTTCTACATGGTACTTTGACTTACATAGGGACTTATATTATTGTGAATAATGATATAATTGAAAACCTTTATTTTTTATTTGATAGAATTATTATATTTTATCATTTAAATATTTATAATAAATACATTATTTTTATAAAGTAAAAAATATGGCCGAAGAAAATTCTACAGCTGTTGCAGCAACTGCGGTTACTGCTGCTTCTACAACACCAACAAAAAAAGCAACAGCTTCTGGTGCTAAACGTACAAAACAACATTCAAAACCAACACATCCACGTACATCAGAAATGGTTGTTAACGCAATTAAAAATTTAAAAGAACGTGGTGGTTCATCATTACAAGCAATTAAAAAATATTTAGCTGCAAATTATAAAGTGGATTCTGATAAAATTTCACCATTTATTAAAAAATATTTAAAAGCTGCTGTAACTGAGGGAGCCTTGGTACAAACTAAAGGTAAAGGTGCATCTGGTTCATTCAAATTGGCTGCTTCCGCTTCATCTAATTCTTCAGCTAAATCAAAAGTATCCAAAAAAGAAAGTGGAGCAAAAGGTTCAGCAAAGAGTGCTAAAAGTAAACGGGCACCAAAAGAAAAGAAAGCCACAACTACATCATTGGCAGCCAAAAAGCCTAAAGCAAAAAAAGCGACTCCATCATCATCAACTGCTGCTAAAAAAGTTACTGCAAAATCATCAGCGGCATCAAAAAAAGCACCAGTTAAAGCAAAACCAGCAAAAAGTACAAAATCCGCTGCCAAAAGTAGCCCTGCTCGTAAACCGAAAGCACCAAAAGCTAAGAAAGCTTCTGTTGCCAAATCATCTCCTACAAAAATTAAAAAAGCAGCACCAAAAAAGAAATGATCTGTTACTTTAATAATATATTGAAATATTTCATTATTTTTGCTAAAAAATGAAAATAACATAGGCCTTAATACAGGCCACAAATTAATATTTGATAAGAGTAAATTATTTTTTGTATAAATATTTTATAAAATAATAGTTTAGAAACATTTGCCACAGTCAGTACCACGGATGGGTGGCCACTTGAGAATACTGTGTGCGGTTGCATTTTTATTTAAAATATATGGTATAATAAATAAGTATATATTTAAATTGATTACTTCATTGAAAATTTTAATAATATACTTTAATATTAATGATATTTATGAAAAATATATATTTGTAAAAATTTTCATTTATTACTGGCAACAGCCATACCACGTTGAAAACACCGGTTCTCGTCCGATCACCGAAGTTAAGCAACATTGGGCACAGTCAGTACTTGGATGGGTGACCGCTTGGGAACACTGTGTGCGGTTGCCTTTTTATATTAAAAATATAAATTATTTTTCTTCTTTTCTTTTTTTTTACACACCATATATAAATATATGTTATTTAGAAATGTAAACCTTTTATATTATTCATCAACAAATAAATATTATTTTTTGTATAAAATTTTATTGCATTTATAACTCATATCATGGTTACTTTAAAGCGAGAAGTTTTTTTAATATTTCAAATGAATATAAAATAATATAAATTTTATGAAATTTATTTATTTTTAGAAATAGCAATCGCTTATAATTATAACAAAATTTTAATAATGTTTAATTTTATTTCAATAATTTATATATATATATATATATTTTTTAATAAAAATAATATACTCTTATTTAATAATATATGTTGGTCCTATATATAGGACCGAAAATATTTCTTATTTGTTTTTTTTTTTTTAAATTGTCATTTAAAACGCTTATGCACGTTCTCCACGAATACGTCTTGCCAATTGTATATCCTTAGGCATAATTGTAACACGCTTTGCATGAATTGCGCATAAATTGGTATCTTCAAATAAACCTACTAAATAGGCTTCACTAGCTTCTTGTAATGCCATAACAGCTGAACTTTGAAAACGTAAATCGGTTTTAAAATCTTGTGCAATTTCACGTACTAAACGTTGGAATGGTAATTTACGAATTAACAATTCAGTACTTTTTTGATAACGACGAATTTCTCGTAAAGCTACTGTACCAGGACGATATCTGTGTGGTTTTTTTACTCCACCAGTTGCTGGTGCACTTTTACGTGCAGCTTTCGTTGCTAATTGTTTTCTTGGTGCTTTACCACCAGTTGATTTACGTGCAGTTTGCTTGGTTCTAGCCATTTTCAAATAATAATGTTTTTACAAAAAAACACACAATTTTAAAAATTATATTCGACAATTTGATACTACAAAGTCAAATGTTTAAATGCGAAATAAATGTGTTGTATTTATATTTATATGAAATTTCAAAATTTTTGTTGTCATATCCTATTGGATAGCTATCAGAGTATGGACTAATCAAATTGTATAGGCGTGGCTTAAAAAATCTTTAATGCTTTATATAAAAAGGCACAATTGTACCGGCGCTCACATACATTACAATACTTGTGAGGTTAACACACGTGTTATCCGTTCGTTAAAATATTGTAAATAATTTTTTATTAAAATGACTGGCAGAGGAAAAGGTGGAAAGGGTCTTGGAAAAGGGGGTGCAAAACGTCATAGAAAAGTTTTGCGTGATAATATCCAAGGTATTACAAAACCTGCAATTCGTCGTTTAGCACGACGAGGTGGAGTAAAACGTATCTCTGGTTTAATTTATGAAGAAACACGTGGTGTACTTAAAGTATTCCTTGAAAATGTTATTCGGGATGCTGTTACATATACTGAACACGCAAAACGTAAAACAGTTACAGCTATGGATGTTGTATATGCATTAAAACGACAAGGTCGTACTTTGTATGGTTTTGGAGGTTAAGAAAATATAATAATTTACTTAAAATATTTAGTAAATTTATTAAAGAATATTTAATACATCCGATAAATTTAAACAGGCTTTCCTTTTTGGGAAGCCACTAATTTTATTTATATAAGAGTAAATAAATTTGTTAATAAATATAACATATTATATAATTTGTTTACAACAAATTATTTTGTTTATAACATACATTACCAAATATTTTTATTTTTTTTTTTTATTGTAATATATCTGCAATAATAAATTATAATTTGTATATTATCTATTTTATTTTACAATAACTTATTGAATTTTTGAAAAAATTTTATTATAAATTAATATACTATTATATTTTTTATATATACAAGTTAAGAGTAACAAGTATCGATAGGAGATTATCGAATTTATAACTAATAAAACATTTCGCCTTAATCAAAGAAAATAAAGATTTTGCTATACCATTTTTTATACTTTCAATAAATAATTTATTATTAAATTTTTATTATTTCATTTATTTTTTAAAATTATTAAAAATATTTTTCTAATAATTATAAGCGTACATAAACAAGTAGTAAATGTAAAATGAAAATAATAAAGGTAATGTAATGCATTTGCATTACACTGATTTACGATATATATTCCGCGATATCCTTTATTATATTTAAAATTAATAATATTGATATACTAATAATAGATATATTCAAGCTATTAATATATAAAATTTTATATTAAATATGATATTAATAATTGTTTATTTAATTTTTTTGTATATATAAAAATAATTTACTCTTATTTAAAAAATTTGATGGCTCTCTTAAAAAGAGAGCCGTTTTTATATGTTGATGTATTTTTATGTTATCAATTAAATAATATTTTCGATTTATTTATTTTGAACTTGTATATTTTGTAACAGCTTTAGTACCTTCACTAACAGCGTGCTTTGCCAATTCACCAGGTAATAATAATCGAACTGCGGTTTGAATTTCCCGACTTGTGATTGTTGAACGTTTATTATAATGTGCTAAACGTGATGCTTCAGCAGCAATACGTTCAAAAATATCATTAACAAAACTGTTCATGATACTCATAGCTTTACTAGAGATACCAGTATCAGGATGCACTTGTTTTAATACTTTGTAAATGTAAATTGCATATGATTCCTTGCGCTTCCTCTTCTTTTTCTTATCACTCTTTGATATATTTTTTTGAGCTTTGCCAGCTTTTTTTGCTGCTTTTCCACTTGTTTTTGGTGGCATTGTTACAAACAATTAATATACACAGATAGTTACAGAACACCAGTCAGTATATGTATGAGCGTGTCGTGTATACAACTAGCGTATTATATACGCGAAGATGGATATAACAATAAAAATGAATACTACTCTCTGATTGGCTGAAAATAATACTATAAGGTGATTGGTTTATTTTTAAAGTTTTATATTTTATAAATATTATAAATTAAAATACCCAAATAACATTTTAAACATTTATGTTACAATCCCCGTAACGTACACATCTGTGTGATTATATTTACAAAAAAAAATATTAATTAAATAAATTTATTCGCTATGTCTGGACGAGGTAAAGGTGGTAAAGTAAAGGGAAAGGCAAAGTCAAGATCAAGCCGAGCAGGATTACAATTTCCTGTTGGAAGAATTCACAGATTATTACGAAAAGGAAATTATGCTGAACGAGTAGGTGCTGGTGCCCCAGTATATTTGGCTGCTGTTATGGAATATTTGGCTGCAGAAGTTCTCGAGTTAGCTGGTAATGCTGCCCGTGATAACAAAAAAACACGTATCATTCCACGTCATTTACAATTGGCAATTCGTAATGATGAAGAATTAAATAAATTATTATCTGGTGTAACAATTGCTCAAGGTGGTGTGTATTACCAAACATTCAAGCAGTGTTATTACCAAAGAAAACTGAAAAGAAAGCATAAATTAAAAACATTGCATTAATTTTTATAATAATAATACATCGATCATAGGCCTTTTAATAAAAGGCCACAAATTTATTTAAAATAAGAGTAAAAATTATTTTTATAAATAATATATTATAATATTTTTTTAAAGAATCAATTTAAATAATTATAAATTAATGATTCTTTTTTTTTTTTTTCTTTTTTATATGTTATTATGGAAATAATTCATCATATTATGATGACATTTAGGTAACATATTATAAGAATATTCATAAAATATTATCAAAATAATATTGTATTATGATGATATTTAGACAAAATATTATAAGAATATACACAAAATATTATCAAAATAATATCATTAGATAACAAAACTGTTCATGATACTCATACCTTTACTAGAGATAAAAGTATCAGGATGCACTTGTATTAATACATATTATCACAACATCACAAAATATTTTTTAAAAGGAAAAATTTTTTTAAAAATTATTATAAAATTTGATTGAATTAAATTTCAATTTATTTTTTTAATAATTAAAGAAAAAAAAAAGCATATAAACTTTCTATTGAAAATGTTATTTTCAACTAGATGGCCAAGTGAACTTTGTTACACAAACAATATATGACGTATTCGTTATTTAAATAATCAGTATCCTTTGATATTATATCAATACGTTACTCTCTTCTTTTGATACATATTAATAAAATTTCAATTTATAAGATTTTATGTCAATTATATAAATAATATTATAAATTTTCTAAATACATAAGTTAAGTAACAAAAAATTTGAATAACAAGATAAATTTATATATTATGTTTTAATACTCGATACTATAATATATCGCATCCGTTACCAATTATTCGGTATCCTTTGATTTATACACAGAATGAACCAAAAATATGTATCAAATTTATTTTATTTATTTATATATTTAATATTATTATTATTATTTTATATTACAAAGTTTCTTAACGAAGCTTACAATGATTTCTCATATCGTACTTAACAAAATTATTTAGATCATATAAAATTTAAATTGTTAAAAAATTTTTATATTTATTATTATTATTTATTTTTATTAAAATTACATAACATAAAATTAATAATATTTTAATAATTATATAAATTAATTCTTATTTAAAATAATCTTATATTAATCTCAACAAATACTCTAATAATATATTTTGTCATAAATTTTTTTATATTTAAAATAAATATTATAATATATAAATACTTATATCAGTATAAAATTTCTTTATATAATTATGAAAAAATTAATTTAATAGTTAATTATTGATATTAATGCATAAATAAAAGTATTTTCTAATGAAATATATTTTGTCAATGTTCGATTAACACATTTCATAATAATACGTTTTCATTATTGACAAAAAAAGTTTTTCTAAAAATGAAATCTTATACTATAATATATATATTTATATATTAAATTTTTTAATTATTTATATACTAATAATTTATAATAAATCGATATTAAATAAAAAATAAAAATATATACTTTTTAAGTTTACCTTAAAAATATTATTGTTTTGTATGATTGAAATAATTAATATTAAACTATGTTTATTAATAATTGTTAATAAAAAAATTAAATATATTTTAATTTATAAAATAAATATTATTATTAAATTTATAATTTATTATTTTATATATTATAGAAATTGAAAAAATAAATCATGTTTACTACGACAGTAAATTAGAAATACTATTTAATTTTTATGTGTTTTCTACATGGTACTTTGACTTACATAGGGACTTATATTATTGTGAATAATGATATAATTGAAAACCTTTATTTTTTATTTGATAGAATTATTATATTTTATCATTTAAATATTTATAATAAATACATTATTTTTATAAAGTAAAAAATATGGCCGAAGAAAATTCTACAGCTGTTGCAGCAACTGCGGTTACTGCTGCTTCTACAACACCAACAAAAAAAGCAACAGCTTCTGGTGCTAAACGTACAAAACAACATTCAAAACCAACACATCCACGTACATCAGAAATGGTTGTTAACGCAATTAAAAATTTAAAAGAACGTGGTGGTTCATCATTACAAGCAATTAAAAAATATTTAGCTGCAAATTATAAAGTGGATTCTGATAAAATTTCACCATTTATTAAAAAATATTTAAAAGCTGCTGTAACTGAGGGAGCCTTGGTACAAACTAAAGGTAAAGGTGCATCTGGTTCATTCAAATTGGCTGCTTCCGCTTCATCTAATTCTTCAGCTAAATCAAAAGTATCCAAAAAAGAAAGTGGAGCAAAAGGTTCAGCAAAGAGTGCTAAAAGTAAACGGGCACCAAAAGAAAAGAAAGCCACAACTACATCATTGGCAGCCAAAAAGCCTAAAGCAAAAAAAGCGACTCCATCATCATCAACTGCTGCTAAAAAAGTTACTGCAAAATCATCAGCGGCATCAAAAAAAGCACCAGTTAAAGCAAAACCAGCAAAAAGTACAAAATCCGCTGCCAAAAGTAGCCCTGCTCGTAAACCGAAAGCACCAAAAGCTAAGAAAGCTTCTGTTGCCAAATCATCTCCTACAAAAATTAAAAAAGCAGCACCAAAAAAGAAATGATCTGTTACTTTAATAATATATTGAAATATTTCATTATTTTTGCTAAAAAATGAAAATAACATAGGCCTTAATACAGGCCACAAATTAATATTTGATAAGAGTAAATTATTTTTTGTATAAATATTTTATAAAATAATAGTTTAGAAACATTTGCCACAGTCAGTACCACGGATGGGTGGCCACTTGAGAATACTGTGTGCGGTTGCATTTTTATTTAAAATATATGGTATAATAAATAAGTATATATTTAAATTGATTACTTCATTGAAAATTTTAATAATATACTTTAATATTAATGATATTTATGAAAAATATATATTTGTAAAAATTTTCATTTATTACTGGCAACAGCCATACCACGTTGAAAACACCGGTTCTCGTCCGATCACCGAAGTTAAGCAACATTGGGCACAGTCAGTACTTGGATGGGTGACCGCTTGGGAACACTGTGTGCGGTTGCCTTTTTATATTAAAAATATAAATTATTTTTCTTCTTTTCTTTTTTTTTACACACCATATATAAATATATGTTATTTAGAAATGTAAACCTTTTATATTATTCATCAACAAATAAATATTATTTTTTGTATAAAATTTTATTGCATTTATAACTCATATCATGGTTACTTTAAAGCGAGAAGTTTTTTTAATATTTCAAATGAATATAAAATAATATAAATTTTATGAAATTTATTTATTTTTAGAAATAGCAATCGCTTATAATTATAACAAAATTTTAATAATGTTTAATTTTATTTCAATAATTTATATTTATATATATATATATATATATATATATATATATATATATATATATATATTTTTTAATAAAAATAATATACTCTTATTTAATAATATATGTTGGTCCTATATATAGGACCGAAAATATTTCTTATTTGTTTTTTTTTTTTTTTTAAATTGTCATTTAAAACGCTTATGCACGTTCTCCACGAATACGTCTTGCCAATTGTATATCCTTAGGCATAATTGTAACACGCTTTGCATGAATTGCGCATAAATTGGTATCTTCAAATAAACCTACTAAATAGGCTTCACTAGCTTCTTGTAATGCCATAACAGCTGAACTTTGAAAACGTAAATCGGTTTTAAAATCTTGTGCAATTTCACGTACTAAACGTTGGAATGGTAATTTACGAATTAACAATTCAGTACTTTTTTGATAACGACGAATTTCTCGTAAAGCTACTGTACCAGGACGATATCTGTGTGGTTTTTTTACTCCACCAGTTGCTGGTGCACTTTTACGTGCAGCTTTCGTTGCTAATTGTTTTCTTGGTGCTTTACCACCAGTTGATTTACGTGCAGTTTGCTTGGTTCTAGCCATTTTCAAATAATAATGTTTTTACAAAAAAACACACAATTTTAAAAATTATATTCGACAATTTGATACTACAAAGTCAAATGTTTAAATGCGAAATAAATGTGTTGTATTTATATTTATATGAAATTTCAAAATTTTTGTTGTCATATCCTATTGGATAGCTATCAGAGTATGGACTAATCAAATTGTATAGGCGTGGCTTAAAAAATCTTTAATGCTTTATATAAAAAGGCACAATTGTACCGGCGCTCACATACATTACAATACTTGTGAGGTTAACACACGTGTTATCCGTTCGTTAAAATATTGTAAATAATTTTTTATTAAAATGACTGGCAGAGGAAAAGGTGGAAAGGGTCTTGGAAAAGGGGGGTGCAAAACGTCATAGAAAAGTTTTGCGTGATAATATCCAAGGTATTACAAAACCTGCAATTCGTCGTTTAGCACGACGAGGTGGAGTAAAACGTATCTCTGGTTTAATTTATGAAGAAACACGTGGTGTACTTAAAGTATTCCTTGAAAATGTTATTCGGGATGCTGTTACATATACTGAACACGCAAAACGTAAAACAGTTACAGCTATGGATGTTGTATATGCATTAAAACGACAAGGTCGTACTTTGTATGGTTTTGGAGGTTAAGAAAATATAATAATTTACTTAAAATATTTAGTAAATTTATTAAAGAATATTTAATACATCCGATAAATTTAAACAGGCTTTCCTTTTTGGGAAGCCACTAATTTTATTTATATAAGAGTAAATAAATTTGTTAATAAATATAACATATTATATAATTTGTTTACAACAAATTATTTTGTTTATAACATACATTACCAAATATTTTTATTTTTTTTTTTTATTGTAATATATCTGCAATAATAAATTATAATTTGTATATTATCTATTTTATTTTACAATAACTTATTGAATTTTTGAAAAAATTTTATTATAAATTAATATACTATTATATTTTTTATATATACAAGTTAAGAGTAACAAGTATCGATAGGAGATTATCGAATTTATAACTAATAAAACATTTCGCCTTAATCAAAGAAAATAAAGATTTTGCTATACCATTTTTTATACTTTCAATAAATAATTTATTATTAAATTTTTATTATTTCATTTATTTTTTAAAATTATTAAAAATATTTTTCTAATAATTATAAGCGTACATAAACAAGTAGTAAATGTAAAATGAAAATAATAAAGGTAATGTAATGCATTTGC
>NW_025408163.1:0-46419 GCF_905475395.1 Chrysoperla carnea
AACAAGATAAATTTATATATTATGTTTTAATACTCGATACTATAATATATCGCATCCGTTACCAATTATTCGGTATCCTTTGATTTATACACAGAATGAACTAAAAATATATATCAAATTTATTTTATTTATTTATATATTTAATATTATTATTATTATTTTATATTACAAAGTTTCTTAACGAAGCTTACAATGATTTCTCATATCGTACTTAACAAAATTATTTAGATCATATAAAATTTAAATTGTTAAAAAATTTGTATATTTATTATTATTATTATTTATTTTTATTAAAATTACATAACATAAAATTAATAATATTTTAATAATTATATAAATTAATTCTTATTTAAAATAATCTTATATTAATCTCAACAAATACTCTAATAATATATTTTGTCATAAATTTTTTTATATTTAAAATAAATATTATAATATATAAATACTTATATCAGTATAAAATTTCTTTATATAATTATGAAAAAATTAATTTAATAGTTAATTATTGATATTAATGCATAAATAAAAGTATTTTCTAATGAAATATATTTTGTCAATGTTCGATTAACACATTTCATAATAATACGTTTTCATTATTGACAAAAAAAGTTTTTCTAAAAATGAAATCTTATACTATAATATATATATTTATATATTAAATTTTTTAATTATTTATATACTAATAATTTATAATAAATCGATATTAAATAAAAAATAAAAATATATACTTTTTAAGTTTACCTTAAAAATATTATTGTTTTGTATGATTGAAATAATTAATATTAAACTATGTTTATTAATAATTGTTAATAAAAAAATTAAATATATTTTAATTTATAAAATAAATATTATTATTAAATTTATAATTTATTATTTTATATATTATAGAAATTGAAAAAATAAATCATGTTTACTACGACAGTAAATTAGAAATACTATTTAATTTTTATGTGTTTTCTACATGGTACTTTGACTTACATAGGGACTTATATTATTGTGAATAATGATATAATTGAAAACCTTTATTTTTTATTTGATAGAATTATTATATTTTATCATTTAAATATTTATAATAAATACATTATTTTTATAAAGTAAAAAAATATGGCCGAAGAAAATTCTACAGCTGTTGCAGCAACTGCGGTTACTGCTGCTTCTACAACACCAACAAAAAAAGCAACAGCTTCTGGTGCTAAACGTACAAAACAACATTCAAAACCAACACATCCACGTACATCAGAAATGGTTGTTAACGCAATTAAAAATTTAAAAGAACGTGGTGGTTCATCATTACAAGCAATTAAAAAATATTTAGCTGCAAATTATAAAGTGGATTCTGATAAAATTTCACCATTTATTAAAAAATATTTAAAAGCTGCTGTAACTGAGGGAGCCTTGGTACAAACTAAAGGTAAAGGTGCATCTGGTTCATTCAAATTGGCTGCTTCCGCTTCATCTAATTCTTCAGCTAAATCAAAAGTATCCAAAAAAGAAAGTGGAGCAAAAGGTTCAGCAAAGAGTGCTAAAAGTAAACGGGCACCAAAAGAAAAGAAAGCCACAACTACATCATTGGCAGCCAAAAAGCCTAAAGCAAAAAAAGCGACTCCATCATCATCAACTGCTGCTAAAAAAGTTACTGCAAAATCATCAGCGGCATCAAAAAAAGCACCAGTTAAAGCAAAACCAGCAAAAAGTACAAAATCCGCTGCCAAAAGTAGCCCTGCTCGTAAACCGAAAGCACCAAAAGCTAAGAAAGCTTCTGTTGCCAAATCATCTCCTACAAAAATTAAAAAAGCAGCACCAAAAAAGAAATGATCTGTTACTTTAATAATATATTGAAATATTTCATTATTTTTGCTAAAAAATGAAAATAACATAGGCCTTAATACAGGCCACAAATTAATATTTGATAAGAGTAAATTATTTTTTGTATAAATATTTTATAAAATAATAGTTTAGAAACATTTGCCACAGTCAGTACCACGGATGGGTGGCCACTTGAGAATACTGTGTGCGGTTGCATTTTTATTTAAAATATATGGTATAATAAATAAGTATATATTTAAATTGATTACTTCATTGAAAATTTTAATAATATACTTTAATATTAATGATATTTATGAAAAATATATATTTGTAAAAATTTTCATTTATTACTGGCAACAGCCATACCACGTTGAAAACACCGGTTCTCGTCCGATCACCGAAGTTAAGCAACATTGGGCACAGTCAGTACTTGGATGGGTGACCGCTTGGGAACACTGTGTGCGGTTGCCTTTTTATATTAAAAATATAAATTATTTTTCTTCTTTTCTTTTTTTTTACACACCATATATAAATATATGTTATTTAGAAATGTAAACCTTTTATATTATTCGTCAACAAATAAATATTATTTTTTGTATAAAATTTTATTGCATTTATAACTCATATCATGGTTACTTTAAAGCGAGAAGTTTTTTTAATATTTCAAATGAATATAAAATAATATAAATTTTATGAAATTTATTTATTTTTAGAAATAGCAATCGCTTATAATTATAACAAAATTTTAATAATGTTTAATTTTATTTCAATAATTTATATATATATATATATATATATTTTTTAATAAAAATAATATACTCTTATTTAATAATATATGTTGGTCCTATATATAGGACCGAAAATATTTCTTATTTGTTTTTTTTTTTTTTAAATTGTCATTTAAAACGCTTATGCACGTTCTCCACGAATACGTCTTGCCAATTGTATATCCTTAGGCATAATTGTAACACGCTTTGCATGAATTGCGCATAAATTGGTATCTTCAAATAAACCTACTAAATAGGCTTCACTAGCTTCTTGTAATGCCATAACAGCTGAACTTTGAAAACGTAAATCGGTTTTAAAATCTTGTGCAATTTCACGTACTAAACGTTGGAATGGTAATTTACGAATTAACAATTCAGTACTTTTTTGATAACGACGAATTTCTCGTAAAGCTACTGTACCAGGACGATATCTGTGTGGTTTTTTTACTCCACCAGTTGCTGGTGCACTTTTACGTGCAGCTTTCGTTGCTAATTGTTTTCTTGGTGCTTTACCACCAGTTGATTTACGTGCAGTTTGCTTGGTTCTAGCCATTTTCAAATAATAATGTTTTTACAAAAAAACACACAATTTTAAAAATTATATTCGACAATTTGATACTACAAAGTCAAATGTTTAAATGCGAAATAAATGTGTTGTATTTATATTTATATGAAATTTCAAAATTTTTGTTGTCATATCCTATTGGATAGCTATCAGAGTATGGACTAATCAAATTGTATAGGCGTGGCTTAAAAAATCTTTAATGCTTTATATAAAAAGGCACAATTGTACCGGCGCTCACATACATTACAATACTTGTGAGGTTAACACACGTGTTATCCGTTCGTTAAAATATTGTAAATAATTTTTTATTAAAATGACTGGCAGAGGAAAAGGTGGAAAGGGTCTTGGAAAAGGGGGTGCAAAACGTCATAGAAAAGTTTTGCGTGATAATATCCAAGGTATTACAAAACCTGCAATTCGTCGTTTAGCACGACGAGGTGGAGTAAAACGTATCTCTGGTTTAATTTATGAAGAAACACGTGGTGTACTTAAAGTATTCCTTGAAAATGTTATTCGGGATGCTGTTACATATACTGAACACGCAAAACGTAAAACAGTTACAGCTATGGATGTTGTATATGCATTAAAACGACAAGGTCGTACTTTGTATGGTTTTGGAGGTTAAGAAAATATAATAATTTACTTAAAATATTTAGTAAATTTATTAAAGAATATTTAATACATCCGATAAATTTAAACAGGCTTTCCTTTTTGGGAAGCCACTAATTTTATTTATATAAGAGTAAATAAATTTGTTAATAAATATAACATATTATATAATTTGTTTACAACAAATTATTTTGTTTATAACATACATTACCAAATATTTTTATTTTTTTTTTTTTTTTTTATTGTAATATATCTGCAATAATAAATTATAATTTGTATATTATCTATTTTATTTTACAATAACTTATTGAATTTTTGAAAAAATTTTATTATAAATTAATATACTATTATATTTTTTATATATACAAGTTAAGAGTAACAAGTATCGATAGGAGATTATCGAATTTATAACTAATAAAACATTTCGCCTTAATCAAAGAAAATAAAGATTTTGCTATACCATTTTTTATACTTTCAATAAATAATTTATTATTAAATTTTTATTATTTCATTTATTTTTTAAAATTATTAAAAATATTTTTCTAATAATTATAAGCGTACATAAACAAGTAGTAAATGTAAAATGAAAATAATAAAGGTAATGTAATGCATTTGCATTACACTGATTTACGATATATATTCCGCGATATCCTTTATTATATTTAAAATTAATAATATTGATATACTAATAATAGATATATTCAAGCTATTAATATATAAAATTTTATATTAAATATGATATTAATAATTGTTTATTTTATTTTTTTGTATATATAAAAATAATTTACTCTTATTTAAAAAATTTGATGGCTCTCTTAAAAAGAGAGCCGTTTTTATATGTTGATGTATTTTTATGTTATCAATTAAATAATATTTTCGATTTATTTATTTTGAACTTGTATATTTTGTAACAGCTTTAGTACCTTCACTAACAGCGTGCTTTGCCAATTCACCAGGTAATAATAATCGAACTGCGGTTTGAATTTCCCGACTTGTGATTGTTGAACGTTTATTATAATGTGCTAAACGTGATGCTTCAGCAGCAATACGTTCAAAAATATCATTAACAAAACTGTTCATGATACTCATAGCTTTACTAGAGATACCAGTATCAGGATGCACTTGTTTTAATACTTTGTAAATGTAAATTGCATATGATTCCTTGCGCTTCCTCTTCTTTTTCTTATCACTCTTTGATATATTTTTTTGAGCTTTGCCAGCTTTTTTTGCTGCTTTTCCACTTGTTTTTGGTGGCATTGTTACAAACAATTAATATACACAGATAGTTACAGAACACCAGTCAGTATATGTATGAGCGTGTCGTGTATACAACTAGCGTATTATATACGCGAAGATGGATATAACAATAAAAATGAATACTACTCTCTGATTGGCTAAAAATAATACTATAAGGTGATTGGTTTATTTTTAAAGTTTTATATTTTATAAATATTATAAATTAAAATACCCAAATAACATTTTAAACATTTATGTTACAATCCCCGTAACGTACACATCTGTGTGATTATATTTACAAAAAAAAATATTAATTAAATAAATTTATTCGCTATGTCTGGACGAGGTAAAGGTGGTAAAGTAAAGGGAAAGGCAAAGTCAAGATCAAGCCGAGCAGGATTACAATTTCCTGTTGGAAGAATTCACAGATTATTACGAAAAGGAAATTATGCTGAACGAGTAGGTGCTGGTGCCCCAGTATATTTGGCTGCTGTTATGGAATATTTGGCTGCAGAAGTTCTCGAGTTAGCTGGTAATGCTGCCCGTGATAACAAAAAAACACGTATCATTCCACGTCATTTACAATTGGCAATTCGTAATGATGAAGAATTAAATAAATTATTATCTGGTGTAACAATTGCTCAAGGTGGTGTATTACCAAACATTCAAGCAGTGTTATTACCAAAGAAAACTGAAAAGAAAGCATAAATTAAAAACATTGCATTAATTTTTATAATAATAATACATCGATCATAGGCCTTTTAATAAAAGGCCACAAATTTATTTAAAATAAGAGTAAAAATTATTTTTATAAATAATATATTATAATATTTTTTTAAAGAATCAATTTAAATAATTATAAATTAATGATTCTTTTTTTTTTTTTCTTTTTTTATATGTTATTATGGAAATAATTCATCATATTATGATGACATTTAGGTAACATATTATAAGAATATTCATAAAATATTATCAAAATAATATTGTATTATGATGATATTTAGACAAAATATTATAAGAATATACACAAAATATTATCAAAATAATATCATTAGATAACAAAACTGTTCATGATACTCATACCTTTACTAGAGATAAAAGTATCAGGATGAACTTGTATTAATACATATTATCACAACATCACAAAATATTTTTTAAAAGGAAAAATTTTTTTAAAATTATTATAAAATTTGATTGAATTAAATTTCAATTTATTTTTTTAATAATTAAAGAAAAAAAAAAAACAAAGCATATAAACTTTCTATTGAAAATGTTATTTTAAACTAGATGGCCAAGTGAACTTCGTTACACAAACAATATATGACGTATTCGTTATTTAAATAATCAGTATCCTTTGATATTATATCAATACGTTACTCTCTTCTTTTGATACATATTAATAAAATTTCAATTTATAAGATTTTATGTCAATTATATAAATAATATTATAAATTTTCTAAATACATAAGTTAAGTAACAAAAAATTTGAATAACAAGATAAATTTATATATTATGTTTTAATACTCGATACTATAATATATCGCATCCGTTACCAATTATTCGGTATCCTTTGATTTATACACAGAATGAACTAAAAATATATATCAAATTTATTTTATTTATTTATATATTTAATATTATTATTATTATTTTATATTACAAAGTTTCTTAACGAAGCTTACAATGATTTCTCATATCGTACTTAACAAAATTATTTAGATCATATAAAATTTAAATTGTTAAAAAATTTGTATATTTATTATTATTATTATTTATTTTTATTAAAATTACATAACATAAAATTAATAATATTTTAATAATTATATAAATTAATTCTTATTTAAAATAATCTTATATTAATCTCAACAAATACTCTAATAATATATTTTGTCATAAATTTTTTTATATTTAAAATAAATATTATAATATATAAATACTTATATCAGTATAAAATTTCTTTATATAATTATGAAAAAATTAATTTAATAGTTAATTATTGATATTAATGCATAAATAAAAGTATTTTCTAATGAAATATATTTTGTCAATGTTCGATTAACACATTTCATAATAATACGTTTTCATTATTGACAAAAAAAGTTTTTCTAAAAATGAAATCTTATACTATAATATATATATTTATATATTAAATTTTTTAATTATTTATATACTAATAATTTATAATAAATCGATATTAAATAAAAAATAAAAATATATACTTTTTAAGTTTACCTTAAAAATATTATTGTTTTGTATGATTGAAATAATTAATATTAAACTATGTTTATTAATAATTGTTAATAAAAAAATTAAATATATTTTAATTTATAAAATAAATATTATTATTAAATTTATAATTTATTATTTTATATATTATAGAAATTGAAAAAATAAATCATGTTTACTACGACAGTAAATTAGAAATACTATTTAATTTTTATGTGTTTTCTACATGGTACTTTGACTTACATAGGGACTTATATTATTGTGAATAATGATATAATTGAAAACCTTTATTTTTTATTTGATAGAATTATTATATTTTATCATTTAAATATTTATAATAAATACATTATTTTTATAAAGTAAAAAAATATGGCCGAAGAAAATTCTACAGCTGTTGCAGCAACTGCGGTTACTGCTGCTTCTACAACACCAACAAAAAAAGCAACAGCTTCTGGTGCTAAACGTACAAAACAACATTCAAAACCAACACATCCACGTACATCAGAAATGGTTGTTAACGCAATTAAAAATTTAAAAGAACGTGGTGGTTCATCATTACAAGCAATTAAAAAATATTTAGCTGCAAATTATAAAGTGGATTCTGATAAAATTTCACCATTTATTAAAAAATATTTAAAAGCTGCTGTAACTGAGGGAGCCTTGGTACAAACTAAAGGTAAAGGTGCATCTGGTTCATTCAAATTGGCTGCTTCCGCTTCATCTAATTCTTCAGCTAAATCAAAAGTATCCAAAAAAGAAAGTGGAGCAAAAGGTTCAGCAAAGAGTGCTAAAAGTAAACGGGCACCAAAAGAAAAGAAAGCCACAACTACATCATTGGCAGCCAAAAAGCCTAAAGCAAAAAAAGCGACTCCATCATCATCAACTGCTGCTAAAAAAGTTACTGCAAAATCATCAGCGGCATCAAAAAAAGCACCAGTTAAAGCAAAACCAGCAAAAAGTACAAAATCCGCTGCCAAAAGTAGCCCTGCTCGTAAACCGAAAGCACCAAAAGCTAAGAAAGCTTCTGTTGCCAAATCATCTCCTACAAAAATTAAAAAAGCAGCACCAAAAAAGAAATGATCTGTTACTTTAATAATATATTGAAATATTTCATTATTTTTGCTAAAAAATGAAAATAACATAGGCCTTAATACAGGCCACAAATTAATATTTGATAAGAGTAAATTATTTTTTGTATAAATATTTTATAAAATAATAGTTAAGAAACATTTGCCACAGTCAGTACCACGGATGGGTGACCGCTTGAGAATACTGTGTGCGGTTGCATTTTTATTTAAAATATATGGTATAATAAATAAGTATATATTTAAATTGATTACTTCATTGAAAATTTTAATAATATACTTTAATATTAATGATATTTATGAAAAATATATATTTGTAAAAATTTTCATTTATTACTGGCAACAGCCATACCACGTTGAAAACACCGGTTCTCGTCCGATCACCGAAGTTAAGCAACATTGGGCACAGTCAGTACTTGGATGGGTGACCGCTTGGGAACACTGTGTGCGGTTGCCTTTTTATATTAAAAATATAAATTATTTTTCTTCTTTTCTTTTTTTTTACACACCATATATAAATATATGTTATTTAGAAATGTAAACCTTTTATATTATTCGTCAACAAATAAATATTATTTTTTGTATAAAATTTTATTGCATTTATAACTCATATCATGGTTACTTTAAAGCGAGAAGTTTTTTTAATATTTCAAATGAATATAAAATAATATAAATTTTATGAAATTTATTTATTTTTAGAAATAGCAATCGCTTATAATTATAACAAAATTTTAATAATGTTTAATTTTATTTCAATAATTTATATATATATATATATATATATTTTTTAATAAAAATAATATACTCTTATTTAATAATATATGTTGGTCCTATATATAGGACTGAAAATATTTCTTATTTGTTTTTTTTTTTTTTAAATTGTCATTTAAAACGCTTATGCACGTTCTCCACGAATACGTCTTGCCAATTGTATATCCTTAGGCATAATTGTAACACGCTTTGCATGAATTGCGCATAAATTGGTATCTTCAAATAAACCTACTAAATAGGCTTCACTAGCTTCTTGTAATGCCATAACAGCTGAACTTTGGAAACGTAAATCGGTTTTAAAATCTTGTGCAATTTCACGTACTAAACGTTGGAATGGTAATTTACGAATTAACAATTCAGTACTTTTTTGATAACGACGAATTTCTCGTAAAGCTACTGTACCAGGACGATATCTGTGTGGTTTTTTTACTCCACCAGTTGCTGGTGCACTTTTACGTGCAGCTTTCGTTGCTAATTGTTTTCTTGGTGCTTTACCACCAGTTGATTTACGTGCAGTTTGCTTGGTTCTAGCCATTTTCAAATAATAATGTTTTTACAAAAAAACACACAATTTTAAAAATTATATTCGACAATTTGATACTACAAAGTCAAATGTTTAAATGCGAAATAAATGTGTTGTATTTATATTTATATGAAATTTCAAAATTTTTGTTGTCATATCCTATTGGATAGCTATCAGAGTATGGACTAATCAAATTGTATAGGCGTGGCTTAAAAAATCTTTAATGCTTTATATAAAAAGGCACAATTGTACCGGCGCTCACATACATTACAATACTTGTGAGGTTAACACACGTGTTATCCGTTCGTTAAAATATTGTAAATAATTTTTTATTAAAATGACTGGCAGAGGAAAAGGTGGAAAGGGTCTTGGAAAAGGGGGTGCAAAACGTCATAGAAAAGTTTTGCGTGATAATATCCAAGGTATTACAAAACCTGCAATTCGTCGTTTAGCACGACGAGGTGGAGTAAAACGTATCTCTGGTTTAATTTATGAAGAAACACGTGGTGTACTTAAAGTATTCCTTGAAAATGTTATTCGGGATGCTGTTACATATACTGAACACGCAAAACGTAAAACAGTTACAGCTATGGATGTTGTATATGCATTAAAACGACAAGGTCGTACTTTGTATGGTTTTGGAGGTTAAGAAAATATAATAATTTACTTAAAATATTTAGTAAATTTATTAAAGAATATTTAATACATCCGATAAATTTAAACAGGCTTTCCTTTTTGGGAAGCCACTAATTTTATTTATATAAGAGTAAATAAATTTGTTAATAAATATAACATATTATATAATTTGTTTACAACAAATTATTTTGTTTATAACATACATTACCAAATATTTTTATTTTTTTTTTTTTTTTTTATTGTAATATATCTGCAATAATAAATTATAATTTGTATATTATCTATTTTATTTTACAATAACTTATTGAATTTTTGAAAAAATTTTATTATAAATTAATATACTATTATATTTTTTATATATACAAGTTAAGAGTAACAAGTATCGATAGGAGATTATCGAATTTATAACTAATAAAACATTTCGCCTTAATCAAAGAAAATAAAGATTTTGCTATACCATTTTTTATACTTTCAATAAATAATTTATTATTAAATTTTTATTATTTCATTTATTTTTTAAAATTATTAAAAATATTTTTCTAATAATTATAAGCGTACATAAACAAGTAGTAAATGTAAAATGAAAATAATAAAGGTAATGTAATGCATTTGCATTACACTGATTTACGATATATATTCCGCGATATCCTTTATTATATTTAAAATTAATAATATTGATATACTAATAATAGATATATTCAAGCTATTAATATATAAAATTTTATATTAAATATGATATTAATAATTGTTTATTTTATTTTTTTGTATATATAAAAATAATTTACTCTTATTTAAAAAATTTGATGGCTCTCTTAAAAAGAGAGCCGTTTTTATATGTTGATGTATTTTTATGTTATCAATTAAATAATATTTTCGATTTATTTATTTTGAACTTGTATATTTTGTAACAGCTTTAGTACCTTCACTAACAGCGTGCTTTGCCAATTCACCAGGTAATAATAATCGAACTGCGGTTTGAATTTCCCGACTTGTGATTGTTGAACGTTTATTATAATGTGCTAAACGTGATGCTTCAGCAGCAATACGTTCAAAAATATCATTAACAAAACTGTTCATGATACTCATAGCTTTACTAGAGATACCAGTATCAGGATGCACTTGTTTTAATACTTTGTAAATGTAAATTGCATATGATTCCTTGCGCTTCCTCTTCTTTTTCTTATCACTCTTTGATATATTTTTTTGAGCTTTGCCAGCTTTTTTTGCTGCTTTTCCACTTGTTTTTGGTGGCATTGTTACAAACAATTAATATACACAGATAGTTACAGAACACCAGTCAGTATATGTATGAGCGTGTCGTGTATACAACTAGCGTATTATATACGCGAAGATGGATATAACAATAAAAATGAATACTACTCTCTGATTGGCTAAAAATAATACTATAAGGTGATTGGTTTATTTTTAAAGTTTTATATTTTATAAATATTATAAATTAAAATACCCAAATAACATTTTAAACATTTATGTTACAATCCCCGTAACGTACACATCTGTGTGATTATATTTACAAAAAAAAATATTAATTAAATAAATTTATTCGCTATGTCTGGACGAGGTAAAGGTGGTAAAGTAAAGGGAAAGGCAAAGTCAAGATCAAGCCGAGCAGGATTACAATTTCCTGTTGGAAGAATTCACAGATTATTACGAAAAGGAAATTATGCTGAACGAGTAGGTGCTGGTGCCCCAGTATATTTGGCTGCTGTTATGGAATATTTGGCTGCAGAAGTTCTCGAGTTAGCTGGTAATGCTGCCCGTGATAACAAAAAAACACGTATCATTCCACGTCATTTACAATTGGCAATTCGTAATGATGAAGAATTAAATAAATTATTATCTGGTGTAACAATTGCTCAAGGTGGTGTATTACCAAACATTCAAGCAGTGTTATTACCAAAGAAAACTGAAAAGAAAGCATAAATTAAAAACATTGCATTAATTTTTATAATAATAATACATCGATCATAGGCCTTTTAATAAAAGGCCACAAATTTATTTAAAATAAGAGTAAAAATTATTTTTATAAATAATATATTATAATATTTTTTTAAAGAATCAATTTAAATAATTATAAATTAATGATTCTTTTTTTTTTTTTCTTTTTTTATATGTTATTATGGAAATAATTCATCATATTATGATGACATTTAGGTAACATATTATAAGAATATTCATAAAATATTATCAAAATAATATTGTATTATGATGATATTTAGACAAAATATTATAAGAATATACACAAAATATTATCAAAATAATATCATTAGATAACAAAACTGTTCATGATACTCATACCTTTACTAGAGATAAAAGTATCAGGATGCACTTGTATTAATACATATTATCACAACATCACAAAATATTTTTTAAAAGGAAAAATTTTTTTAAAATTATTATAAAATTTGATTGAATTAAATTTCAATTTATTTTTTTAATAATTAAAGAAAAAAAAAAAACAAAGCATATAAACTTTCTATTGAAAATGTTATTTTAAACTAGATGGCCAAGTGAACTTCGTTACACAAACAATATATGACGTATTCGTTATTTAAATAATCAGTATCCTTTGATATTATATCAATACGTTACTCTCTTCTTTTGATACATATTAATAAAATTTCAATTTATAAGATTTTATGTCAATTATATAAATAATATTATAAATTTTCTAAATACATAAGTTAAGTAACAAAAAATTTGAATAACAAGATAAATTTATATATTATGTTTTAATACTCGATACTATAATATATCGCATCCGTTACCAATTATTCGGTATCCTTTGATTTATACACAGAATGAACTAAAAATATATATCAAATTTATTTTATTTATTTATATATTTAATATTATTATTATTATTTTATATTACAAAGTTTCTTAACGAAGCTTACAATGATTTCTCATATCGTACTTAACAAAATTATTTAGATCATATAAAATTTAAATTGTTAAAAAATTTGTATATTTATTATTATTATTATTTATTTTTATTAAAATTACATAACATAAAATTAATAATATTTTAATAATTATATAAATTAATTCTTATTTAAAATAATCTTATATTAATCTCAACAAATACTCTAATAATATATTTTGTCATAAATTTTTTTATATTTAAAATAAATATTATAATATATAAATACTTATATCAGTATAAAATTTCTTTATATAATTATGAAAAAATTAATTTAATAGTTAATTATTGATATTAATGCATAAATAAAAGTATTTTCTAATGAAATATATTTTGTCAATGTTCGATTAACACATTTCATAATAATACGTTTTCATTATTGACAAAAAAAGTTTTTCTAAAAATGAAATCTTATACTATAATATATATATTTATATATTAAATTTTTTAATTATTTATATACTAATAATTTATAATAAATCGATATTAAATAAAAAATAAAAATATATACTTTTTAAGTTTACCTTAAAAATATTATTGTTTTGTATGATTGAAATAATTAATATTAAACTATGTTTATTAATAATTGTTAATAAAAAAATTAAATATATTTTAATTTATAAAATAAATATTATTATTAAATTTATAATTTATTATTTTATATATTATAGAAATTGAAAAAATAAATCATGTTTACTACGACAGTAAATTAGAAATACTATTTAATTTTTATGTGTTTTCTACATGGTACTTTGACTTACATAGGGACTTATATTATTGTGAATAATGATATAATTGAAAACCTTTATTTTTTATTTGATAGAATTATTATATTTTATCATTTAAATATTTATAATAAATACATTATTTTTATAAAGTAAAAAAATATGGCCGAAGAAAATTCTACAGCTGTTGCAGCAACTGCGGTTACTGCTGCTTCTACAACACCAACAAAAAAAGCAACAGCTTCTGGTGCTAAACGTACAAAACAACATTCAAAACCAACACATCCACGTACATCAGAAATGGTTGTTAACGCAATTAAAAATTTAAAAGAACGTGGTGGTTCATCATTACAAGCAATTAAAAAATATTTAGCTGCAAATTATAAAGTGGATTCTGATAAAATTTCACCATTTATTAAAAAATATTTAAAAGCTGCTGTAACTGAGGGAGCCTTGGTACAAACTAAAGGTAAAGGTGCATCTGGTTCATTCAAATTGGCTGCTTCCGCTTCATCTAATTCTTCAGCTAAATCAAAAGTATCCAAAAAAGAAAGTGGAGCAAAAGGTTCAGCAAAGAGTGCTAAAAGTAAACGGGCACCAAAAGAAAAGAAAGCCACAACTACATCATTGGCAGCCAAAAAGCCTAAAGCAAAAAAAGCGACTCCATCATCATCAACTGCTGCTAAAAAAGTTACTGCAAAATCATCAGCGGCATCAAAAAAAGCACCAGTTAAAGCAAAACCAGCAAAAAGTACAAAATCCGCTGCCAAAAGTAGCCCTGCTCGTAAACCGAAAGCACCAAAAGCTAAGAAAGCTTCTGTTGCCAAATCATCTCCTACAAAAATTAAAAAAGCAGCACCAAAAAAGAAATGATCTGTTACTTTAATAATATATTGAAATATTTCATTATTTTTGCTAAAAAATGAAAATAACATAGGCCTTAATACAGGCCACAAATTAATATTTGATAAGAGTAAATTATTTTTTGTATAAATATTTTATAAAATAATAGTTAAGAAACATTTGCCACAGTCAGTACCACGGATGGGTGGCCACTTGAGAATACTGTGTGCGGTTGCATTTTTATTTAAAATATATGGTATAATAAATAAGTATATATTTAAATTGATTACTTCATTGAAAATTTTAATAATATACTTTAATATTAATGATATTTATGAAAAATA
The DNA here is from genome assembly GCF_905475395.1 of Chrysoperla carnea. Taxonomy (NCBI): domain Eukaryota; kingdom Metazoa; phylum Arthropoda; class Insecta; order Neuroptera; family Chrysopidae; genus Chrysoperla; species Chrysoperla carnea. Next base: position 15,078 of record NW_025408163.1, read on the forward strand.
TATATTTGTAAAAATTTTCATTTATTACTGGCAACAGCCATACCACGTTGAAAACACCGGTTCTCGTCCGATCACCGAAGTTAAGCAACATTGGGCACAGTCAGTACTTGGATGGGTGACCGCTTGGGAACACTGTGTGCGGTTGCCTTTTTATATTAAAAATATAAATTATTTTTCTTCTTTTCTTTTTTTTTACACACCATATATAAATATATGTTATTTAGAAATGTAAACCTTTTATATTATTCGTCAACAAATAAATATTATTTTTTGTATAAAATTTTATTGCATTTATAACTCATATCATGGTTACTTTAAAGCGAGAAGTTTTTTTAATATTTCAAATGAATATAAAATAATATAAATTTTATGAAATTTATTTATTTTTAGAAATAGCAATCGCTTATAATTATAACAAAATTTTAATAATGTTTAATTTTATTTCAATAATTTATATATATATATATATATATATATTTTTTAATAAAAATAATATACTCTTATTTAATAATATATGTTGGTCCTATATATAGGACCGAAAATATTTCTTATTTGTTTTTTTTTTTTTTAAATTGTCATTTAAAACGCTTATGCACGTTCTCCACGAATACGTCTTGCCAATTGTATATCCTTAGGCATAATTGTAACACGCTTTGCATGAATTGCGCATAAATTGGTATCTTCAAATAAACCTACTAAATAGGCTTCACTAGCTTCTTGTAATGCCATAACAGCTGAACTTTGAAAACGTAAATCGGTTTTAAAATCTTGTGCAATTTCACGTACTAAACGTTGGAATGGTAATTTACGAATTAACAATTCAGTACTTTTTTGATAACGACGAATTTCTCGTAAAGCTACTGTACCAGGACGATATCTGTGTGGTTTTTTTACTCCACCAGTTGCTGGTGCACTTTTACGTGCAGCTTTCGTTGCTAATTGTTTTCTTGGTGCTTTACCACCAGTTGATTTACGTGCAGTTTGCTTGGTTCTAGCCATTTTCAAATAATAATGTTTTTACAAAAAAACACACAATTTTAAAAATTATATTCGACAATTTGATACTACAAAGTCAAATGTTTAAATGCGAAATAAATGTGTTGTATTTATATTTATATGAAATTTCAAAATTTTTGTTGTCATATCCTATTGGATAGCTATCAGAGTATGGACTAATCAAATTGTATAGGCGTGGCTTAAAAAATCTTTAATGCTTTATATAAAAAGGCACAATTGTACCGGCGCTCACATACATTACAATACTTGTGAGGTTAACACACGTGTTATCCGTTCGTTAAAATATTGTAAATAATTTTTTATTAAAATGACTGGCAGAGGAAAAGGTGGAAAGGGTCTTGGAAAAGGGGGTGCAAAACGTCATAGAAAAGTTTTGCGTGATAATATCCAAGGTATTACAAAACCTGCAATTCGTCGTTTAGCACGACGAGGTGGAGTAAAACGTATCTCTGGTTTAATTTATGAAGAAACACGTGGTGTACTTAAAGTATTCCTTGAAAATGTTATTCGGGATGCTGTTACATATACTGAACACGCAAAACGTAAAACAGTTACAGCTATGGATGTTGTATATGCATTAAAACGACAAGGTCGTACTTTGTATGGTTTTGGAGGTTAAGAAAATATAATAATTTACTTAAAATATTTAGTAAATTTATTAAAGAATATTTAATACATCCGATAAATTTAAACAGGCTTTCCTTTTTGGGAAGCCACTAATTTTATTTATATAAGAGTAAATAAATTTGTTAATAAATATAACATATTATATAATTTGTTTACAACAAATTATTTTGTTTATAACATACATTACCAAATATTTTTATTTTTTTTTTTTTTTTTTATTGTAATATATCTGCAATAATAAATTATAATTTGTATATTATCTATTTTATTTTACAATAACTTATTGAATTTTTGAAAAAATTTTATTATAAATTAATATACTATTATATTTTTTATATATACAAGTTAAGAGTAACAAGTATCGATAGGAGATTATCGAATTTATAACTAATAAAACATTTCGCCTTAATCAAAGAAAATAAAGATTTTGCTATACCATTTTTTATACTTTCAATAAATAATTTATTATTAAATTTTTATTATTTCATTTATTTTTTAAAATTATTAAAAATATTTTTCTAATAATTATAAGCGTACATAAACAAGTAGTAAATGTAAAATGAAAATAATAAAGGTAATGTAATGCATTTGCATTACACTGATTTACGATATATATTCCGCGATATCCTTTATTATATTTAAAATTAATAATATTGATATACTAATAATAGATATATTCAAGCTATTAATATATAAAATTTTATATTAAATATGATATTAATAATTGTTTATTTTATTTTTTTGTATATATAAAAATAATTTACTCTTATTTAAAAAATTTGATGGCTCTCTTAAAAAGAGAGCCATTTTTATATGTTGATGTATTTTTATGTTATCAATTAAATAATATTTTCGATTTATTTATTTTGAACTTGTATATTTTGTAACAGCTTTAGTACCTTCACTAACAGCGTGCTTTGCCAATTCACCAGGTAATAATAATCGAACTGCGGTTTGAATTTCCCGACTTGTGATTGTTGAACGTTTATTATAATGTGCTAAACGTGATGCTTCAGCAGCAATACGTTCAAAAATATCATTAACAAAACTGTTCATGATACTCATAGCTTTACTAGAGATACCAGTATCAGGATGCACTTGTTTTAATACTTTGTAAATGTAAATTGCATATGATTCCTTGCGCTTCCTCTTCTTTTTCTTATCACTCTTTGATATATTTTTTTGAGCTTTGCCAGCTTTTTTTGCTGCTTTTCCACTTGTTTTTGGTGGCATTGTTACAAACAATTAATATACACAGATAGTTACAGAACACCAGTCAGTATATGTATGAGCGTGTCGTGTATACAACTAGCGTATTATATACGCGAAGATGGATATAACAATAAAAATGAATACTACTCTCTGATTGGCTAAAAATAATACTATAAGGTGATTGGTTTATTTTTAAAGTTTTATATTTTATAAATATTATAAATTAAAATACCCAAATAACATTTTAAACATTTATGTTACAATCCCCGTAACGTACACATCTGTGTGATTATATTTACAAAAAAAAATATTAATTAAATAAATTTATTCGCTATGTCTGGACGAGGTAAAGGTGGTAAAGTAAAGGGAAAGGCAAAGTCAAGATCAAGCCGAGCAGGATTACAATTTCCTGTTGGAAGAATTCACAGATTATTACGAAAAGGAAATTATGCTGAACGAGTAGGTGCTGGTGCCCCAGTATATTTGGCTGCTGTTATGGAATATTTGGCTGCAGAAGTTCTCGAGTTAGCTGGTAATGCTGCCCGTGATAACAAAAAAACACGTATCATTCCACGTCATTTACAATTGGCAATTCGTAATGATGAAGAATTAAATAAATTATTATCTGGTGTAACAATTGCTCAAGGTGGTGTATTACCAAACATTCAAGCAGTGTTATTACCAAAGAAAACTGAAAAGAAAGCATAAATTAAAAACATTGCATTAATTTTTATAATAATAATACATCGATCATAGGCCTTTTAATAAAAGGCCACAAATTTATTTAAAATAAGAGTAAAAATTATTTTTATAAATAATATATTATAATATTTTTTTAAAGAATCAATTTAAATAATTATAAATTAATGATTCTTTTTTTTTTTTTTCTTTTTTTATATGTTATTATGGAAATAATTCATCATATTATGATGACATTTAGGTAACATATTATAAGAATATTCATAAAATATTATCAAAATAATATTGTATTATGATGATATTTAGACAAAATATTATAAGAATATACACAAAATATTATCAAAATAATATCATTAGATAACAAAACTGTTCATGATACTCATACCTTTACTAGAGATAAAAGTATCAGGATGCACTTGTATTAATACATATTATCACAACATCACAAAATATTTTTTAAAAGGAAAAATTTTTTTAAAATTATTATAAAATTTGATTGAATTAAATTTCAATTTATTTTTTTAATAATTAAAGAAAAAAAAAAAACAAAGCATATAAACTTTCTATTGAAAATGTTATTTTAAACTAGATGGCCAAGTGAACTTCGTTACACAAACAATATATGACGTATTCGTTATTTAAATAATCAGTATCCTTTGATATTATATCAATACGTTACTCTCTTCTTTTGATACATATTAATAAAATTTCAATTTATAAGATTTTATGTCAATTATATAAATAATATTATAAATTTTCTAAATACATAAGTTAAGTAACAAAAAATTTGAATAACAAGATAAATTTATATATTATGTTTTAATACTCGATACTATAATATATCGCATCCGTTACCAATTATTCGGTATCCTTTGATTTATACACAGAATGAACTAAAAATATATATCAAATTTATTTTATTTATTTATATATTTAATATTATTATTATTATTTTATATTACAAAGTTTCTTAACGAAGCTTACAATGATTTCTCATATCGTACTTAACAAAATTATTTAGATCATATAAAATTTAAATTGTTAAAAAATTTGTATATTTATTATTATTATTATTTATTTTTATTAAAATTACATAACATAAAATTAATAATATTTTAATAATTATATAAATTAATTCTTATTTAAAATAATCTTATATTAATCTCAACAAATACTCTAATAATATATTTTGTCATAAATTTTTTTATATTTAAAATAAATATTATAATATATAAATACTTATATCAGTATAAAATTTCTTTATATAATTATGAAAAAATTAATTTAATAGTTAATTATTGATATTAATGCATAAATAAAAGTATTTTCTAATGAAATATATTTTGTCAATGTTCGATTAACACATTTCATAATAATACGTTTTCATTATTGACAAAAAAAGTTTTTCTAAAAATGAAATCTTATACTATAATATATATATTTATATATTAAATTTTTTAATTATTTATATACTAATAATTTATAATAAATCGATATTAAATAAAAAATAAAAATATATACTTTTTAAGTTTACCTTAAAAATATTATTGTTTTGTATGATTGAAATAATTAATATTAAACTATGTTTATTAATAATTGTTAATAAAAAAATTAAATATATTTTAATTTATAAAATAAATATTATTATTAAATTTATAATTTATTATTTTATATATTATAGAAATTGAAAAAATAAATCATGTTTACTACGACAGTAAATTAGAAATACTATTTAATTTTTATGTGTTTTCTACATGGTACTTTGACTTACATAGGGACTTATATTATTGTGAATAATGATATAATTGAAAACCTTTATTTTTTATTTGATAGAATTATTATATTTTATCATTTAAATATTTATAATAAATACATTATTTTTATAAAGTAAAAAAATATGGCCGAAGAAAATTCTACAGCTGTTGCAGCAACTGCGGTTACTGCTGCTTCTACAACACCAACAAAAAAAGCAACAGCTTCTGGTGCTAAACGTACAAAACAACATTCAAAACCAACACATCCACGTACATCAGAAATGGTTGTTAACGCAATTAAAAATTTAAAAGAACGTGGTGGTTCATCATTACAAGCAATTAAAAAATATTTAGCTGCAAATTATAAAGTGGATTCTGATAAAATTTCACCATTTATTAAAAAATATTTAAAAGCTGCTGTAACTGAGGGAGCCTTGGTACAAACTAAAGGTAAAGGTGCATCTGGTTCATTCAAATTGGCTGCTTCCGCTTCATCTAATTCTTCAGCTAAATCAAAAGTATCCAAAAAAGAAAGTGGAGCAAAAGGTTCAGCAAAGAGTGCTAAAAGTAAACGGGCACCAAAAGAAAAGAAAGCCACAACTACATCATTGGCAGCCAAAAAGCCTAAAGCAAAAAAAGCGACTCCATCATCATCAACTGCTGCTAAAAAAGTTACTGCAAAATCATCAGCGGCATCAAAAAAAGCACCAGTTAAAGCAAAACCAGCAAAAAGTACAAAATCCGCTGCCAAAAGTAGCCCTGCTCGTAAACCGAAAGCACCAAAAGCTAAGAAAGCTTCTGTTGCCAAATCATCTCCTACAAAAATTAAAAAAGCAGCACCAAAAAAGAAATGATCTGTTACTTTAATAATATATTGAAATATTTCATTATTTTTGCTAAAAAATGAAAATAACATAGGCCTTAATACAGGCCACAAATTAATATTTGATAAGAGTAAATTATTTTTTGTATAAATATTTTATAAAATAATAGTTAAGAAACATTTGCCACAGTCAGTACCACGGATGGGTGGCCACTTGAGAATACTGTGTGCGGTTGCATTTTTATTTAAAATATATGGTATAATAAATAAGTATATATTTAAATTGATTACTTCATTGAAAATTTTAATAATATACTTTAATATTAATGATATTTATGAAAAATATATATTTGTAAAAATTTTCATTTATTACTGGCAACAGCCATACCACGTTGAAAACACCGGTTCTCGTCCGATCACCGAAGTTAAGCAACATTGGGCACAGTCAGTACTTGGATGGGTGACCGCTTGGGAACACTGTGTGCGGTTGCCTTTTTATATTAAAAATATAAATTATTTTTCTTCTTTTCTTTTTTTTTACACACCATATATAAATATATGTTATTTAGAAATGTAAACCTTTTATATTATTCGTCAACAAATAAATATTATTTTTTGTATAAAATTTTATTGCATTTATAACTCATATCATGGTTACTTTAAAGCGAGAAGTTTTTTTAATATTTCAAATGAATATAAAATAATATAAATTTTATGAAATTTATTTATTTTTAGAAATAGCAATCGCTTATAATTATAACAAAATTTTAATAATGTTTAATTTTATTTCAATAATTTATATATATATATATATATATATATTTTTTAATAAAAATAATATACTCTTATTTAATAATATATGTTGGTCCTATATATAGGACCGAAAATATTTCTTATTTGTTTTTTTTTTTTTTAAATTGTCATTTAAAACGCTTATGCACGTTCTCCACGAATACGTCTTGCCAATTGTATATCCTTAGGCATAATTGTAACACGCTTTGCATGAATTGCGCATAAATTGGTATCTTCAAATAAACCTACTAAATAGGCTTCACTAGCTTCTTGTAATGCCATAACAGCTGAACTTTGGAAACGTAAATCGGTTTTAAAATCTTGTGCAATTTCACGTACTAAACGTTGGAATGGTAATTTACGAATTAACAATTCAGTACTTTTTTGATAACGACGAATTTCTCGTAAAGCTACTGTACCAGGACGATATCTGTGTGGTTTTTTTACTCCACCAGTTGCTGGTGCACTTTTACGTGCAGCTTTCGTTGCTAATTGTTTTCTTGGTGCTTTACCACCAGTTGATTTACGTGCAGTTTGCTTGGTTCTAGCCATTTTCAAATAATAATGTTTTTACAAAAAAACACACAATTTTAAAAATTATATTCGACAATTTGATACTACAAAGTCAAATGTTTAAATGCGAAATAAATGTGTTGTATTTATATTTATATGAAATTTCAAAATTTTTGTTGTCATATCCTATTGGATAGCTATCAGAGTATGGACTAATCAAATTGTATAGGCGTGGCTTAAAAAATCTTTAATGCTTTATATAAAAAGGCACAATTGTACCGGCGCTCACATACATTACAATACTTGTGAGGTTAACACACGTGTTATCCGTTCGTTAAAATATTGTAAATAATTTTTTATTAAAATGACTGGCAGAGGAAAAGGTGGAAAGGGTCTTGGAAAAGGGGGTGCAAAACGTCATAGAAAAGTTTTGCGTGATAATATCCAAGGTATTACAAAACCTGCAATTCGTCGTTTAGCACGACGAGGTGGAGTAAAACGTATCTCTGGTTTAATTTATGAAGAAACACGTGGTGTACTTAAAGTATTCCTTGAAAATGTTATTCGGGATGCTGTTACATATACTGAACACGCAAAACGTAAAACAGTTACAGCTATGGATGTTGTATATGCATTAAAACGACAAGGTCGTACTTTGTATGGTTTTGGAGGTTAAGAAAATATAATAATTTACTTAAAATATTTAGTAAATTTATTAAAGAATATTTAATACATCCGATAAATTTAAACAGGCTTTCCTTTTTGGGAAGCCACTAATTTTATTTATATAAGAGTAAATAAATTTGTTAATAAATATAACATATTATATAATTTGTTTACAACAAATTATTTTGTTTATAACATACATTACCAAATATTTTTATTTATTTTTTTTTTTTTTATTGTAATATATCTGCAATAATAAATTATAATTTGTATATTATCTATTTTATTTTACAATAACTTATTGAATTTTTGAAAAAATTTTATTATAAATTAATATACTATTATATTTTTTATATATACAAGTTAAGAGTAACAAGTATCGATAGGAGATTATCGAATTTATAACTAATAAAACATTTCGCCTTAATCAAAGAAAATAAAGATTTTGCTATACCATTTTTTATACTTTCAATAAATAATTTATTATTAAATTTTTATTATTTCATTTATTTTTTAAAATTATTAAAAATATTTTTCTAATAATTATAAGCGTACATAAACAAGTAGTAAATGTAAAATGAAAATAATAAAGGTAATGTAATGCATTTGCATTACACTGATTTACGATATATATTCCGCGATATCCTTTATTATATTTAAAATTAATAATATTGATATACTAATAATAGATATATTCAAGCTATTAATATATAAAATTTTATATTAAATATGATATTAATAATTGTTTATTTTATTTTTTTGTATATATAAAAATAATTTACTCTTATTTAAAAAATTTGATGGCTCTCTTAAAAAGAGAGCCGTTTTTATATGTTGATGTATTTTTATGTTATCAATTAAATAATATTTTCGATTTATTTATTTTGAACTTGTATATTTTGTAACAGCTTTAGTACCTTCACTAACAGCGTGCTTTGCCAATTCACCAGGTAATAATAATCGAACTGCGGTTTGAATTTCCCGACTTGTGATTGTTGAACGTTTATTATAATGTGCTAAACGTGATGCTTCAGCAGCAATACGTTCAAAAATATCATTAACAAAACTGTTCATGATACTCATAGCTTTACTAGAGATACCAGTATCAGGATGCACTTGTTTTAATACTTTGTAAATGTAAATTGCATATGATTCCTTGCGCTTCCTCTTCTTTTTCTTATCACTCTTTGATATATTTTTTTGAGCTTTGCCAGCTTTTTTTGCTGCTTTTCCACTTGTTTTTGGTGGCATTGTTACAAACAATTAATATACACAGATAGTTACAGAACACCAGTCAGTATATGTATGAGCGTGTCGTGTATACAACTAGCGTATTATATACGCGAAGATGGATATAACAATAAAAATGAATACTACTCTCTGATTGGCTAAAAATAATACTATAAGGTGATTGGTTTATTTTTAAAGTTTTATATTTTATAAATATTATAAATTAAAATACCCAAATAACATTTTAAACATTTATGTTACAATCCCCGTAACGTACACATCTGTGTGATTATATTTACAAAAAAAAATATTAATTAAATAAATTTATTCGCTATGTCTGGACGAGGTAAAAATGGTAAAGTAAAGGGAAAGGCAAAGTCAAGATCAAGCCGAGCAGGATTACAATTTCCTGTTGGAAGAATTCACAGATTATTACGAAAAGGAAATTATGCTGAACGAGTAGGTGCTGGTGCCCCAGTATATTTGGCTGCTGTTATGGAATATTTGGCTGCAGAAGTTCTCGAGTTAGCTGGTAATGCTGCCCGTGATAACAAAAAAACACGTATCATTCCACGTCATTTACAATTGGCAATTCGTAATGATGAAGAATTAAATAAATTATTATCTGGTGTAACAATTGCTCAAGGTGGTGTATTACCAAACATTCAAGCAGTGTTATTACCAAAGAAAACTGAAAAGAAAGCATAAATTAAAAACATTGCATTAATTTTTATAATAATAATACATCGATCATAGGCCTTTTAATAAAAGGCCACAAATTTATTTAAAATAAGAGTAAAAATTATTTTTATAAATAATATATTATAATATTTTTTTAAAGAATCAATTTAAATAATTATAAATTAATGATTCTTTTTTTTTTTTTCTTTTTTTATATGTTATTATGGAAATAATTCATCATATTATGATGACATTTAGGTAACATATTATAAGAATATTCATAAAATATTATCAAAATAATATTGTATTATGATGATATTTAGACAAAATATTATAAGAATATACACAAAATATTATCAAAATAATATCATTAGATAACAAAACTGTTCATGATACTCATACCTTTACTAGAGATAAAAGTATCAGGATGCACTTGTATTAATACATATTATCACAACATCACAAAATATTTTTTAAAAGGAAAAATTTTTTTAAAATTATTATAAAATTTGATTGAATTAAATTTCAATTTATTTTTTTAATAATTAAAAAAAAAAAAAAAACAAAGCATATAAACTTTCTATTGAAAATGTTATTTTAAACTAGATGGCCAAGTGAACTTCGTTACACAAACAATATATGACGTATTCGTTATTTAAATAATCAGTATCCTTTGATATTATATCAATACGTTACTCTCTTCTTTTGATACATATTAATAAAATTTCAATTTATAAGATTTTATGTCAATTATATAAATAATATTATAAATTTTCTAAATACATAAGTTAAGTAACAAAAAATTTGAATAACAAGATAAATTTATATATTATGTTTTAATACTCGATACTATAATATATCGCATCCGTTACCAATTATTCGGTATCCTTTGATTTATACACAGAATGAACTAAAAATATATATCAAATTTATTTTATTTATTTATATATTTAATATTATTATTATTATTTTATATTACAAAGTTTCTTAACGAAGCTTACAATGATTTCTCATATCGTACTTAACAAAATTATTTAGATCATATAAAATTTAAATTGTTAAAAAATTTGTATATTTATTATTATTATTATTTATTTTTATTAAAATTACATAACATAAAATTAATAATATTTTAATAATTATATAAATTAATTCTTATTTAAAATAATCTTATATTAATCTCAACAAATACTCTAATAATATATTTTGTCATAAATTTTTTTATATTTAAAATAAATATTATAATATATAAATACTTATATCAGTATAAAATTTCTTTATATAATTATGAAAAAATTAATTTAATAGTTAATTATTGATATTAATGCATAAATAAAAGTATTTTCTAATGAAATATATTTTGTCAATGTTCGATTAACACATTTCATAATAATACGTTTTCATTATTGACAAAAAAAGTTTTTCTAAAAATGAAATCTTATACTATAATATATATATTTATATATTAAATTTTTTAATTATTTATATACTAATAATTTATAATAAATCGATATTAAATAAAAAATAAAAATATATACTTTTTAAGTTTACCTTAAAAATATTATTGTTTTGTATGATTGAAATAATTAATATTAAACTATGTTTATTAATAATTGTTAATAAAAAAATTAAATATATTTTAATTTATAAAATAAATATTATTATTAAATTTATAATTTATTATTTTATATATTATAGAAATTGAAAAAATAAATCATGTTTACTACGACAGTAAATTAGAAATACTATTTAATTTTTATGTGTTTTCTACATGGTACTTTGACTTACATAGGGACTTATATTATTGTGAATAATGATATAATTGAAAACCTTTATTTTTTATTTGATAGAATTATTATATTTTATCATTTAAATATTTATAATAAATACATTATTTTTATAAAGTAAAAAAATATGGCCGAAGAAAATTCTACAGCTGTTGCAGCAACTGCGGTTACTGCTGCTTCTACAACACCAACAAAAAAAGCAACAGCTTCTGGTGCTAAACGTACAAAACAACATTCAAAACCAACACATCCACGTACGTCAGAAATGGTTGTTAACGCAATTAAAAATTTAAAAGAACGTGGTGGTTCATCATTACAAGCAATTAAAAAATATTTAGCTGCAAATTATAAAGTGGATTCTGATAAAATTTCACCATTTATTAAAAAATATTTAAAAGCTGCTGTAACTGAGGGAGCCTTGGTACAAACTAAAGGTAAAGGTGCATCTGGTTCATTCAAATTGGCTGCTTCCGCTTCATCTAATTCTTCAGCTAAATCAAAAGTATCCAAAAAAGAAAGTGGAGCAAAAGGTTCAGCAAAGAGTGCTAAAAGTAAACGGGCACCAAAAGAAAAGAAAGCCACAACTACATCATTGGCAGCCAAAAAGCCTAAAGCAAAAAAAGCGACTCCATCATCATCAACTGCTGCTAAAAAAGTTACTGCAAAATCATCAGCGGCATCAAAAAAAGCACCAGTTAAAGCAAAACCAGCAAAAAGTACAAAATCCGCTGCCAAAAGTAGCCCTGCTCGTAAACCGAAAGCACCAAAAGCTAAGAAAGCTTCTGTTGCCAAATCATCTCCTACAAAAATTAAAAAAGCAGCACCAAAAAAGAAATGATCTGTTACTTTAATAATATATTGAAATATTTCATTATTTTTGCTAAAAAATGAAAATAACATAGGCCTTAATACAGGCCACAAATTAATATTTGATAAGAGTAAATTATTTTTTGTATAAATATTTTATAAAATAATAGTTAAGAAACATTTGCCACAGTCAGTACCACGGATGGGTGGCCACTTGAGAATACTGTGTGCGGTTGCATTTTTATTTAAAATATATGGTATAATAAATAAGTATATATTTAAATTGATTACTTCATTGAAAATTTTAATAATATACTTTAATATTAATGATATTTATGAAAAATATATATTTGTAAAAATTTTCATTTATTACTGGCAACAGCCATACCACGTTGAAAACACCGGTTCTCGTCCGATCACCGAAGTTAAGCAACATTGGGCACAGTCAGTACTTGGATGGGTGACCGCTTGGGAACACTGTGTGCGGTTGCCTTTTTATATTAAAAATATAAATTATTTTTCTTCTTTTCTTTTTTTTTACACACCATATATAAATATATGTTATTTAGAAATGTAAACCTTTTATATTATTCGTCAACAAATAAATATTATTTTTTGTATAAAATTTTATTGCATTTATAACTCATATCATGGTTACTTTAAAGCGAGAAGTTTTTTTAATATTTCAAATGAATATAAAATAATATAAATTTTATGAAATTTATTTATTTTTAGAAATAGCAATCGCTTATAATTATAACAAAATTTTAATAATGTTTAATTTTATTTCAATAATTTATATATATATATATATATATATTTTTTAATAAAAATAATATACTCTTATTTAATAATATATGTTGGTCCTATATATAGGACCGAAAATATTTCTTATTTGTTTTTTTTTTTTTTAAATTGTCATTTAAAACGCTTATGCACGTTCTCCACGAATACGTCTTGCCAATTGTATATCCTTAGGCATAATTGTAACACGCTTTGCATGAATTGCGCATAAATTGGTATCTTCAAATAAACCTACTAAATAGGCTTCACTAGCTTCTTGTAATGCCATAACAGCTGAACTTTGGAAACGTAAATCGGTTTTAAAATCTTGTGCAATTTCACGTACTAAACGTTGGAATGGTAATTTACGAATTAACAATTCAGTACTTTTTTGATAACGACGAATTTCTCGTAAAGCTACTGTACCAGGACGATATCTGTGTGGTTTTTTTACTCCACCAGTTGCTGGTGCACTTTTACGTGCAGCTTTCGTTGCTAATTGTTTTCTTGGTGCTTTACCACCAGTTGATTTACGTGCAGTTTGCTTGGTTCTAGCCATTTTCAAATAATAATGTTTTTACAAAAAAACACACAATTTTAAAAATTATATTCGACAATTTGATACTACAAAGTCAAATGTTTAAATGCGAAATAAATGTGTTGTATTTATATTTATATGAAATTTCAAAATTTTTGTTGTCATATCCTATTGGATAGCTATCAGAGTATGGACTAATCAAATTGTATAGGCGTGGCTTAAAAAATCTTTAATGCTTTATATAAAAAGGCACAATTGTACCGGCGCTCACATACATTACAATACTTGTGAGGTTAACACACGTGTTATCCGTTCGTTAAAATATTGTAAATAATTTTTTATTAAAATGACTGGCAGAGGAAAAGGTGGAAAGGGTCTTGGAAAAGGGGGTGCAAAACGTCATAGAAAAGTTTTGCGTGATAATATCCAAGGTATTACAAAACCTGCAATTCGTCGTTTAGCACGACGAGGTGGAGTAAAACGTATCTCTGGTTTAATTTATGAAGAAACACGTGGTGTACTTAAAGTATTCCTTGAAAATGTTATTCGGGATGCTGTTACATATACTGAACACGCAAAACGTAAAACAGTTACAGCTATGGATGTTGTATATGCATTAAAACGACAAGGTCGTACTTTGTATGGTTTTGGAGGTTAAGAAAATATAATAATTTACTTAAAATATTTAGTAAATTTATTAAAGAATATTTAATACATCCGATAAATTTAAACAGGCTTTCCTTTTTGGGAAGCCACTAATTTTATTTATATAAGAGTAAATAAATTTGTTAATAAATATAACATATTATATAATTTGTTTACAACAAATTATTTTGTTTATAACATACATTACCAAATATTTTTATTTATTTTTTTTTTTTTTATTGTAATATATCTGCAATAATAAATTATAATTTGTATATTATCTATTTTATTTTACAATAACTTATTGAATTTTTGAAAAAATTTTATTATAAATTAATATACTATTATATTTTTTATATATACAAGTTAAGAGTAACAAGTATCGATAGGAGATTATCGAATTTATAACTAATAAAACATTTCGCCTTAATCAAAGAAAATAAAGATTTTGCTATACCATTTTTTATACTTTCAATAAATAATTTATTATTAAATTTTTATTATTTCATTTATTTTTTAAAATTATTAAAAATATTTTTCTAATAATTATAAGCGTACATAAACAAGTAGTAAATGTAAAATGAAAATAATAAAGGTAATGTAATGCAAATGCATTACATTGATTTACGATATATATTCCGCGATATCCTTTATTATATTTAAAATTAATAATATTGATATACTAATAATAGATATATTCAAGCTATTAATATATAAAATTTTATATTAAATATGATATTAATAATTGTTTATTTTATTTTTTTGTATATATAAAAATAATTTACTCTTATTTAAAAAATTTGATGGCTCTCTTAAAAAGAGAGCCATTTTTATATGTTGATGTATTTTTATGTTATCAATTAAATAATATTTTCGATTTATTTATTTTGAACTTGTATATTTTGTAACAGCTTTAGTACCTTCACTAACAGCGTGCTTTGCCAATTCACCAGGTAATAATAATCGAACTGCGGTTTGAATTTCCCGACTTGTGATTGTTGAACGTTTATTATAATGTGCTAAACGTGATGCTTCAGCAGCAATACGTTCAAAAATATCATTAACAAAACTGTTCATGATACTCATAGCTGTACTAGAGATACCAGTATCAGGATGCACTTGTTTTAATACTTTGTAAATGTAAATTGCATATGATTCCTTGCGCTTCCTCTTCTTTTTCTTATCACTCTTTGATATATTTTTTTGAGCTTTGCCAGCTTTTTTTGCTGCTTTTCCACTTGTTTTTGGTGGCATTGTTACAAACAATTAATATACACAGATAGTTACAGAACACCAGTCAGTATATGTATGAGCGTGTCGTGTATACAACTAGCGTATTATATACGCGAAGATGGATATAACAATAAAAATGAATACTACTCTCTGATTGGCTAAAAATAATACTATAAGGTGATTGGTTTATTTTTAAAGTTTTATATTTTATAAATATTATAAATTAAAATACCCAAATAACATTTTAAACATTTATGTTACAATCCCCGTAACGTACACATCTGTGTGATTATATTTACAAAAAAAAATATTAATTAAATAAATTTATTCGCTATGTCTGGACGAGGTAAAGGTGGTAAAGTAAAGGGAAAGGCAAAGTCAAGATCAAGCCGAGCAGGATTACAATTTCCTGTTGGAAGAATTCACAGATTATTACGAAAAGGAAATTATGCTGAACGAGTAGGTGCTGGTGCCCCAGTATATTTGGCTGCTGTTATGGAATATTTGGCTGCAGAAGTTCTCGAGTTAGCTGGTAATGCTGCCCGTGATAACAAAAAAACACGTATCATTCCACGTCATTTACAATTGGCAATTCGTAATGATGAAGAATTAAATAAATTATTATCTGGTGTAACAATTGCTCAAGGTGGTGTATTACCAAACATTCAAGCAGTGTTATTACCAAAGAAAACTGAAAAGAAAGCATAAATTAAAAACATTGCATTAATTTTTATAATAATAATACATCGATCATAGGCCTTTTAATAAAAGGCCACAAATTTATTTAAAATAAGAGTAAAAATTATTTTTATAAATAATATATTATAATATTTTTTTAAAGAATCAATTTAAATAATTATAAATTAATGATTCTTTTTTTTTTTTTCTTTTTTTATATGTTATTATGGAAATAATTCATCATATTATGATGACATTTAGGTAACATATTATAAGAATATTCATAAAATATTATCAAAATAATATTGTATTATGATGATATTTAGACAAAATATTATAAGAATATACACAAAATATTATCAAAATAATATCATTAGATAACAAAACTGTTCATGATACTCATACCTTTACTAGAGATAAAAGTATCAGGATGCACTTGTATTAATACATATTATCACAACATCACAAAATATTTTTTAAAAGGAAAAATTTTTTTAAAATTATTATAAAATTTGATTGAATTAAATTTCAATTTATTTTTTTAATAATTAAAAAAAAAAAAAAAACAAAGCATATAAACTTTCTATTGAAAATGTTATTTTAAACTAGATGGCCAAGTGAACTTCGTTACACAAACAATATATGACGTATTCGTTATTTAAATAATCAGTATCCTTTGATATTATATCAATACGTTACTCTCTTCTTTTGATACATATTAATAAAATTTCAATTTATAAGATTTTATGTCAATTATATAAATAATATTATAAATTTTCTAAATACATAAGTTAAGTAACAAAAAATTTGAATAACAAGATAAATTTATATATTATGTTTTAATACTCGATACTATAATATATCGCATCCGTTACCAATTATTCGGTATCCTTTGATTTATACACAGAATGAACTAAAAATATATATCAAATTTATTTTATTTATTTATATATTTAATATTATTATTATTATTTTATATTACAAAGTTTCTTAACGAAGCTTACAATGATTTCTCATATCGTACTTAACAAAATTATTTAGATCATATAAAATTTAAATTGTTAAAAAATTTGTATATTTATTATTATTATTATTTATTTTTATTAAAATTACATAACATAAAATTAATAATATTTTAATAATTATATAAATTAATTCTTATTTAAAATAATCTTATATTAATCTCAACAAATACTCTAATAATATATTTTGTCATAAATTTTTTTATATTTAAAATAAATATTATAATATATAAATACTTATATCAGTATAAAATTTCTTTATATAATTATGAAAAAATTAATTTAATAGTTAATTATTGATATTAATGCATAAATAAAAGTATTTTCTAATGAAATATATTTTGTCAATGTTCGATTAACACATTTCATAATAATACGTTTTCATTATTGACAAAAAAAGTTTTTCTAAAAATGAAATCTTATACTATAATATATATATTTATATATTAAATTTTTTAATTATTTATATACTAATAATTTATAATAAATCGATATTAAATAAAAAATAAAAATATATACTTTTTAAGTTTACCTTAAAAATATTATTGTTTTGTATGATTGAAATAATTAATATTAAACTATGTTTATTAATAATTGTTAATAAAAAAATTAAATATATTTTAATTTATAAAATAAATATTATTATTAAATTTATAATTTATTATTTTATATATTATAGAAATTGAAAAAATAAATCATGTTTACTACGACAGTAAATTAGAAATACTATTTAATTTTTATGTGTTTTCTACATGGTACTTTGACTTACATAGGGACTTATATTATTGTGAATAATGATATAATTGAAAACCTTTATTTTTTATTTGATAGAATTATTATATTTTATCATTTAAATATTTATAATAAATACATTATTTTTATAAAGTAAAAAAATATGGCCGAAGAAAATTCTACAGCTGTTGCAGCAACTGCGGTTACTGCTGCTTCTACAACACCAACAAAAAAAGCAACAGCTTCTGGTGCTAAACGTACAAAACAACATTCAAAACCAACACATCCACGTACATCAGAAATGGTTGTTAACGCAATTAAAAATTTAAAAGAACGTGGTGGTTCATCATTACAAGCAATTAAAAAATATTTAGCTGCAAATTATAAAGTGGATTCTGATAAAATTTCACCATTTATTAAAAAATATTTAAAAGCTGCTGTAACTGAGGGAGCCTTGGTACAAACTAAAGGTAAAGGTGCATCTGGTTCATTCAAATTGGCTGCTTCCGCTTCATCTAATTCTTCAGCTAAATCAAAAGTATCCAAAAAAGAAAGTGGAGCAAAAGGTTCAGCAAAGAGTGCTAAAAGTAAACGGGCACCAAAAGAAAAGAAAGCCACAACTACATCATTGGCAGCCAAAAAGCCTAAAGCAAAAAAAGCGACTCCATCATCATCAACTGCTGCTAAAAAAGTTACTGCAAAATCATCAGCGGCATCAAAAAAAGCACCAGTTAAAGCAAAACCAGCAAAAAGTACAAAATCCGCTGCCAAAAGTAGCCCTGCTCGTAAACCGAAAGCACCAAAAGCTAAGAAAGCTTCTGTTGCCAAATCATCTCCTACAAAAATTAAAAAAGCAGCACCAAAAAAGAAATGATCTGTTACTTTAATAATATATTGAAATATTTCATTATTTTTGCTAAAAAATGAAAATAACATAGGCCTTAATACAGGCCACAAATTAATATTTGATAAGAGTAAATTATTTTTTGTATAAATATTTTATAAAATAATAGTTAAGAAACATTTGCCACAGTCAGTACCACGGATGGGTGGCCACTTGAGAATACTGTGTGCGGTTGCATTTTTATTTAAAATATATGGTATAATAAATAAGTATATATTTAAATTGATTACTTCATTGAAAATTTTAATAATATACTTTAATATTAATGATATTTATGAAAAATATATATTTGTAAAAATTTTCATTTATTACTGGCAACAGCCATACCACGTTGAAAACACCGGTTCTCGTCCGATCACCGAAGTTAAGCAACATTGGGCACAGTCAGTACTTGGATGGGTGACCGCTTGGGAACACTGTGTGCGGTTGCCTTTTTATATTAAAAATATAAATTATTTTTCTTCTTTTCTTTTTTTTTACACACCATATATAAATATATGTTATTTAGAAATGTAAACCTTTTATATTATTCGTCAACAAATAAATATTATTTTTTGTATAAAATTTTATTGCATTTATAACTCATATCATGGTTACTTTAAAGCGAGAAGTTTTTTTAATATTTCAAATGAATATAAAATAATATAAATTTTATGAAATTTATTTATTTTTAGAAATAGCAATCGCTTATAATTATAACAAAATTTTAATAATGTTTAATTTTATTTCAATAATTTATATATATATATATATATATATTTTTTAATAAAAATAATATACTCTTATTTAATAATATATGTTGGTCCTATATATAGGACCGAAAATATTTCTTATTTGTTTTTTTTTTTTTTAAATTGTCATTTAAAACGCTTATGCACGTTCTCCACGAATACGTCTTGCCAATTGTATATCCTTAGGCATAATTGTAACACGCTTTGCATGAATTGCGCATAAATTGGTATCTTCAAATAAACCTACTAAATAGGCTTCACTAGCTTCTTGTAATGCCATAACAGCTGAACTTTGGAAACGTAAATCGGTTTTAAAATCTTGTGCAATTTCACGTACTAAACGTTGGAATGGTAATTTACGAATTAACAATTCAGTACTTTTTTGATAACGACGAATTTCTCGTAAAGCTACTGTACCAGGACGATATCTGTGTGGTTTTTTTACTCCACCAGTTGCTGGTGCACTTTTACGTGCAGCTTTCGTTGCTAATTGTTTTCTTGGTGCTTTACCACCAGTTGATTTACGTGCAGTTTGCTTGGTTCTAGCCATTTTCAAATAATAATGTTTTTACAAAAAAAACACACAATTTTAAAAATTATATTCGACAATTTGATACTACAAAGTCAAATGTTTAAATGCGAAATAAATGTGTTGTATTTATATTTATATGAAATTTCAAAATTTTTGTTGTCATATCCTATTGGATAGCTATCAGAGTATGGACTAATCAAATTGTATAGGCGTGGCTTAAAAAATCTTTAATGCTTTATATAAAAAGGCACAATTGTACCGGCGCTCACATACATTACAATACTTGTGAGGTTAACACACGTGTTATCCGTTCGTTAAAATATTGTAAATAATTTTTTATTAAAATGACTGGCAGAGGAAAAGGTGGAAAGGGTCTTGGAAAAGGGGGTGCAAAACGTCATAGAAAAGTTTTGCGTGATAATATCCAAGGTATTACAAAACCTGCAATTCGTCGTTTAGCACGACGAGGTGGAGTAAAACGTATCTCTGGTTTAATTTATGAAGAAACACGTGGTGTACTTAAAGTATTCCTTGAAAATGTTATTCGGGATGCTGTTACATATACTGAACACGCAAAACGTAAAACAGTTACAGCTATGGATGTTGTATATGCATTAAAACGACAAGGTCGTACTTTGTATGGTTTTGGAGGTTAAGAAAATATAATAATTTACTTAAAATATTTAGTAAATTTATTAAAGAATATTTAATACATCCGATAAATTTAAACAGGCTTTCCTTTTTGGGAAGCCACTAATTTTATTTATATAAGAGTAAATAAATTTGTTAATAAATATAACATATTATATAATTTGTTTACAACAAATTATTTTGTTTATAACATACATTACCAAATATTTTTATTTATTTTTTTTTTTTTTATTGTAATATATCTGCAATAATAAATTATAATTTGTATATTATCTATTTTATTTTACAATAACTTATTGAATTTTTGAAAAAATTTTATTATAAATTAATATACTATTATATTTTTTATATATACAAGTTAAGAGTAACAAGTATCGATAGGAGATTATCGAATTTATAACTAATAAAACATTTCGCCTTAATCAAAGAAAATAAAGATTTTGCTATACCATTTTTTATACTTTCAATAAATAATTTATTATTAAATTTTTATTATTTCATTTATTTTTTAAAATTATTAAAAATATTTTTCTAATAATTATAAGCGTACATAAACAAGTAGTAAATGTAAAATGAAAATAATAAAGGTAATGTAATGCATTTGCATTACACTGATTTACGATATATATTCCGCGATATCCTTTATTATATTTAAAATTAATAATATTGATATACTAATAATAGATATATTCAAGCTATTAATATATAAAATTTTATATTAAATATGATATTAATAATTGTTTATTTTATTTTTTTGTATATATAAAAATAATTTACTCTTATTTAAAAAATTTGATGGCTCTCTTAAAAAGAGAGCCGTTTTTATATGTTGATGTATTTTTATGTTATCAATTAAATAATATTTTCGATTTATTTATTTTGAACTTGTATATTTTGTAACAGCTTTAGTACCTTCACTAACAGCGTGCTTTGCCAATTCACCAGGTAATAATAATCGAACTGCGGTTTGAATTTCCCGACTTGTGATTGTTGAACGTTTATTATAATGTGCTAAACGTGATGCTTCAGCAGCAATACGTTCAAAAATATCATTAACAAAACTGTTCATGATACTCATAGCTTTACTAGAGATACCAGTATCAGGATGCACTTGTTTTAATACTTTGTAAATGTAAATTGCATATGATTCCTTGCGCTTCCTCTTCTTTTTCTTATCACTCTTTGATATATTTTTTGAGCTTTGCCAGCTTTTTTTGCTGCTTTTCCACTTGTTTTTGGTGGCATTGTTACAAACAATTAATATACACAGATAGTTACAGAACACCAGTCAGTATATGTATGAGCGTGTCGTGTATACAACTAGCGTATTATATACGCGAAGATGGATATAACAATAAAAATGAATACTACTCTCTGATTGGCTAAAAATAATACTATAAGGTGATTGGTTTATTTTTAAAGTTTTATATTTTATAAATATTATAAATTAAAATACCCAAATAACATTTTAAACATTTATGTTACAATCCCCGTAACGTACACATCTGTGTGATTATATTTACAAAAAAAAATATTAATTAAATAAATTTATTCGCTATGTCTGGACGAGGTAAAGGTGGTAAAGTAAAGGGAAAGGCAAAGTCAAGATCAAGCCGAGCAGGATTACAATTTCCTGTTGGAAGAATTCACAGATTATTACGAAAAGGAAATTATGCTGAACGAGTAGGTGCTGGTGCCCCAGTATATTTGGCTGCTGTTATGGAATATTTGGCTGCAGAAGTTCTCGAGTTAGCTGGTAATGCTGCCCGTGATAACAAAAAAAACACGTATCATTCCACGTCATTTACAATTGGCAATTCGTAATGATGAAGAATTAAATAAATTATTATCTGGTGTAACAATTGCTCAAGGTGGTGTATTACCAAACATTCAAGCAGTGTTATTACCAAAGAAAACTGAAAAGAAAGCATAAATTAAAAACATTGCATTAATTTTTATAATAATAATACATCGATCATAGGCCTTTTAATAAAAGGCCACAAATTTATTTAAAATAAGAGTAAAAATTATTTTTATAAATAATATATTATAATATTTTTTTAAAGAATCAATTTAAATAATTATAAATTAATGATTCTTTTTTTTTTTTTCTTTTTTTATATGTTATTATGGAAATAATTCATCATATTATGATGACATTTAGGTAACATATTATAAGAATATTCATAAAATATTATCAAAATAATATTGTATTATGATGATATTTAGACAAAATATTATAAGAATATACACAAAATATTATCAAAATAATATCATTAGATAACAAAACTGTTCATGATACTCATACCTTTACTAGAGATAAAAGTATCAGGATGCACTTGTATTAATACATATTATCACAACATCACAAAATATTTTTTAAAAGGAAAAATTTTTTTAAAATTATTATAAAATTTGATTGAATTAAATTTCAATTTATTTTTTTAATAATTAAAAAAAAAAAAAAAACAAAGCATATAAACTTTCTATTGAAAATGTTATTTTAAACTAGATGGCCAAGTGAACTTCGTTACACAAACAATATATGACGTATTCGTTATTTAAATAATCAGTATCCTTTGATATTATATCAATACGTTACTCTCTTCTTTTGATACATATTAATAAAATTTCAATTTATAAGATTTTATGTCAATTATATAAATAATATTATAAATTTTCTAAATACATAAGTTAAGTAACAAAAAATTTGAATAACAAGATAAATTTATATATTATGTTTTAATACTCGATACTATAATATATCGCATCCGTTACCAATTATTCGGTATCCTTTGATTTATACACAGAATGAACTAAAAATATATATCAAATTTATTTTATTTATTTATATATTTAATATTATTATTATTATTTTATATTACAAAGTTTCTTAACGAAGCTTACAATGATTTCTCATATCGTACTTAACAAAATTATTTAGATCATATAAAATTTAAATTGTTAAAAAATTTGTATATTTATTATTATTATTATTTATTTTTATTAAAATTACATAACATAAAATTAATAATATTTTAATAATTATATAAATTAATTCTTATTTAAAATAATCTTATATTAATCTCAACAAATACTCTAATAATATATTTTGTCATAAATTTTTTTATATTTAAAATAAATATTATAATATATAAATACTTATATCAGTATAAAATTTCTTTATATAATTATGAAAAAATTAATTTAATAGTTAATTATTGATATTAATGCATAAATAAAAGTATTTTCTAATGAAATATATTTTGTCAATGTTCGATTAACACATTTCATAATAATACGTTTTCATTATTGACAAAAAAAGTTTTTCTAAAAATGAAATCTTATACTATAATATATATATTTATATATTAAATTTTTTAATTATTTATATACTAATAATTTATAATAAATCGATATTAAATAAAAAATAAAAATATATACTTTTTAAGTTTACCTTAAAAATATTCATTGTTTTGTATGATTGAAATAATTAATATTAAACTATGTTTATTAATAATTGTTAATAAAAAAATTAAATATATTTTAATTTATAAAATAAATATTATTATTAAATTTATAATTTATTATTTTATATATTATAGAAATTGAAAAAATAAATCATGTTTACTACGACAGTAAATTAGAAATACTATTTAATTTTTATGTGTTTTCTACATGGTACTTTGACTTACATAGGGACTTATATTATTGTGAATAATGATATAATTGAAAACCTTTATTTTTTATTTGATAGAATTATTATATTTTATCATTTAAATATTTATAATAAATACATTATTTTTATAAAAGTAAAAAAATATGGCCGAAGAAAATTCTACAGCTGTTGCAGCAACTGCGGTTACTGCTGCTTCTACAACACCAACAAAAAAAGCAACAGCTTCTGGTGCTAAACGTACAAAACAACATTCAAAACCAACACATCCACGTACATCAGAAATGGTTGTTAACGCAATTAAAAATTTAAAAGAACGTGGTGGTTCATCATTACAAGCAATTAAAAAATATTTAGCTGCAAATTATAAAGTGGATTCTGATAAAATTTCACCATTTATTAAAAAATATTTAAAAGCTGCTGTAACTGAGGGAGCCTTGGTACAAACTAAAGGTAAAGGTGCATCTGGTTCATTCAAATTGGCTGCTTCCGCTTCATCTAATTCTTCAGCTAAATCAAAAGTATCCAAAAAAGAAAGTGGAGCAAAAGGTTCAGCAAAGAGTGCTAAAAGTAAACGGGCACCAAAAGAAAAGAAAGCCACAACTACATCATTGGCAGCCAAAAAGCCTAAAGCAAAAAAAGCGACTCCATCATCATCAACTGCTGCTAAAAAAGTTACTGCAAAATCATCAGCGGCATCAAAAAAAGCACCAGTTAAAGCAAAACCAGCAAAAAAGTACAAAATCCGCTGCCAAAAGTAGCCCTGCTCGTAAACCGAAAGCACCAAAAGCTAAGAAAGCTTCTGTTGCCAAATCATCTCCTACAAAAATTAAAAAAGCAGCACCAAAAAAGAAATGATCTGTTACTTTAATAATATATTGAAATATTTCATTATTTTTGCTAAAAAATGAAAATAACATAGGCCTTAATACAGGCCACAAATTAATATTTGATAAGAGTAAATTATTTTTTGTATAAATATTTTATAAAATAATAGTTAAGAAACATTTGCCACAGTCAGTACCACGGATGGGTGGCCACTTGAGAATACTGTGTGCGGTTGCATTTTTATTTAAAATATATGGTATAATAAATAAGTATATATTTAAATTGATTACTTCATTGAAAATTTTAATAATATACTTTAATATTAATGATATTTATGAAAAATATATATTTGTAAAAATTTTCATTTATTACTGGCAACAGCCATACCACGTTGAAAACACCGGTTCTCGTCCGATCACCGAAGTTAAGCAACATTGGGCACAGTCAGTACTTGGATGGGTGACCGCTTGGGAACACTGTGTGCGGTTGCCTTTTTATATTAAAAATATAAATTATTTTTCTTCTTTTCTTTTTTTTTACACACCATATATAAATATATGTTATTTAGAAATGTAAACCTTTTATATTATTCGTCAACAAATAAATATTATTTTTTGTATAAAATTTTATTGCATTTATAACTCATATCATGGTTACTTTAAAGCGAGAAGTTTTTTTAATATTTCAAATGAATATAAAATAATATAAATTTTATGAAATTTATTTATTTTTAGAAATAGCAATCGCTTATAAATTATAACAAAATTTTAATAATGTTTAATTTTATTTCAATAATTTATATATATATATATATATATATTTTTTAATAAAAATAATATACCTCTTATTAATAATATATGTTGGTCCTATATATAGGACCGAAAATATTTCTTATTTGTTTTTTTTTTTTTTAAATTGTCATTTAAAACGCTTATGCACGTTCTCCACGAATACGTCTTGCCAATTGTATATCCTTAGGCATAATTGTAACACGCTTTGCATGAATTGCGCATAAATTGGTATCTTCAAATAAACCTACTAAATAGGCTTCACTAGCTTCTTGTAATGCCATAACAGCTGAACTTTGGAAACGTAAATCGGTTTTAAAATCTTGTGCAATTTCACGTACTAAACGTTGGAATGGTAATTTACGAATTAACAATTCAGTACTTTTTTGATAACGACGAATTTCTCGTAAAGCTACTGTACCAGGACGATATCTGTGTGTTTTTTTACTCCACCAGTTGCTGGTGCACTTTTACGTGCAGCTTTCGTTGCTAATTGTTTTCTTGGTGCTTTACCACCAGTTGATTTACGTGCAGTTTGCTTGGTTCTAGCCATTTTCAAATAATAATGTTTTTACAAAAAAACACACAATTTTAAAAATTATATTCGACAATTTGATACTACAAAGTCAAATGTTTAAATGCGAAATAAATGTGTTGTATTTATATTTATATGAAATTTCAAAATTTTTGTTGTCATATCCTATTGGATAGCTATCAGAGTATGGACTAATCAAATTGTATAGGCGTGGCTTAAAAAATCTTTAATGCTTTATATAAAAAGGCACAATTGTACCGGCGCTCACATACATTACAATACTTGTGAGGTTAACACACGTGTTATCCGTTCGTTAAAATATTGTAAATAATTTTTTATTAAAATGACTGGCAGAGGAAAAGGTGGAAAGGGTCTTGGAAAAGGGGGTGCAAAACGTCATAGAAAAGTTTTGCGTGATAATATCCAAGGTATTACAAAACCTGCAATTCGTCGTTTAGCACGACGAGGTGGAGTAAAACGTATCTCTGGTTTAATTTATGAAGAAACACGTGGTGTACTTAAAGTATTCCTTGAAAATGTTATTCGGGATGCTGTTACATATACTGAACACGCAAAACGTAAAACAGTTACAGCTATGGATGTTGTATATGCATTAAAACGACAAGGTCGTACTTTGTATGGTTTTGGAGGTTAAGAAAATATAATAATTTACTTAAAATATTTAGTAAATTTATTAAAGAATATTTAATACATCCGATAAATTTAAACAGGCTTTCCTTTTTGGGAAGCCACTAATTTTATTTATATAAGAGTAAAATAAATTTGTTAATAAATATAACATATTATATAATTTGTTTACAACAAATTATTTTGTTTATAACATACATTACCAAATATTTTTATTTATTTTTTTTTTTTTTATTGTAATATATCTGCAATAATAAATTATAATTTGTATATTATCTATTTTATTTTACAATAACTTATTGAATTTTTGAAAAAATTTTATTATAAATTAATATACTATTATATTTTTTATATATACAAGTTAAGAGTAACAAGTATCGATAGGAGATTATCGAATTTATAACTAATAAAACATTTCGCCTTAATCAAAGAAAATAAAGATTTTGCTATACCATTTTTTATACTTTCAATAAATAATTTATTATTAAATTTTTTATTATTTCATTTATTTTTTAAAATTATTAAAAATATTTTTCTAATAATTATAAGCGTACATAAACAAGTAGTAAATGTAAAATGAAAATAATAAAGGTAATGTAATGCATTTGCATTACACTGATTTACGATATATATTCCGCGATATCCTTTATTATATTTAAAATTAATAATATTGATATACTAATAATAGATATATTCAAGCTATTAATATATAAAATTTTATATTAAATATGATATTAATAATTGTTTATTTTATTTTTTTGTATATATAAAAATAATTTACTCTTATTTAAAAAATTTGATGGCTCTCTTAAAAAGAGAGCCGTTTTTATATGTTGATGTATTTTTATGTTATCAATTAAATAATATTTTCGATTTATTTATTTTGAACTTGTATATTTTGTAACAGCTTTAGTACCTTCACTAACAGCGTGCTTTGCCAATTCACCAGGTAATAATAATCGAACTGCGGTTTGAATTTCCCGACTTGTGATTGTTGAACGTTTATTATAATGTGCTAAACGTGATGCTTCAGCAGCAATACGTTCAAAAATATCATTAACAAAACTGTTCATGATACTCATAGCTTTACTAGAGATACCAGTATCAGGATGCACTTGTTTTAATACTTTGTAAATGTAAATTGCATATGATTCCTTGCGCTTCCTCTTCTTTTTCTTATCACTCTTTGATATATTTTTTTGAGCTTTGCCAGCTTTTTTTGCTGCTTTTCCACTTGTTTTTTGGTGGCATTGTTACAAACAATTAATATACACAGATAGTTACAGAACACCAGTCAGTATATGTATGAGCGTGTCGTGTATACAACTAGCGTATTATATACGCGAAGATGGATATAACAATAAAAATGAATACTACTCTCTGATTGGCTAAAAAATAATACTATAAGGTGATTGGTTTATTTTTAAAGTTTTATATTTTATAAATATTATAAATTAAAATACCCAAATAACATTTTAAACATTTATGTTACAATCCCCGTAACGTACACATCTGTGTGATTATATTTACAAAAAAAAATATTAATTAAATAAATTTATTCGCTATGTCTGGACGAGGTAAAGGTGGTAAAGTAAAGGGAAAGGCAAAGTCAAGATCAAGCCGAGCAGGATTACAATTTCCTGTTGGAAGAATTCACAGATTATTACGAAAAGGAAATTATGCTGAACGAGTAGGTGCTGGTGCCCCAGTATATTTGGCTGCTGTTATGGAATATTTGGCTGCAGAAGTTCTCGAGTTAGCTGGTAATGCTGCCCGTGATAACAAAAAAAACACGTATCATTCCACGTCATTTACAATTGGCAATTCGTAATGATGAAGAATTAAATAAATTATTATCTGGTGTAACAATTGCTCAAGGTGGTGTATTACCAAACATTCAAGCAGTGTTATTACCAAAGAAACTGAAAAGAAAGCATAAATTAAAAACATTGCATTAATTTTTATAATAATAATACATCGATCATAGGCCTTTTAATAAAAGGCCACAAATTTATTTAAAATAAGAGTAAAAATTATTTTTATAAATAATATATTATAATATTTTTTTAAAGAATCAATTTAAATAATTATAAATTAATGATTCTTTTTTTTTTTTTCTTTTTTTATATGTTTATTATGGAAATAATTCATCATATTATGATGACATTTAGGTAACATATTATAAGAATATTCATAAAATATTATCAAAATAATATTGTATTATGATGATATTTAGACAAAATATTATAAGAATATACACAAAATATTATCAAAATAATATCATTAGATAACAAAACTGTTCATGATACTCATACCTTTACTAGAGATAAAAGTATCAGGATGCACTTGTATTAATACATATTATCACAACATCACAAAATATTTTTTAAAAGGAAAAATTTTTTTAAAATTATTATAAAATTTTGATTGAATTAAATTTCAATTTATTTTTTTAATAATTAAAGAAAAAAAAAAAACAAAGCATATAAACTTTCTATTGAAAATGTTATTTTAAACTAGATGGCCAAGTGAACTTCGTTACACAAACAATATATGACGTATTCGTTATTTAAATAATCAGTATCCTTTGATATTATATCAATACGTTACTCTCTTCTTTTGATACATATTAATAAAATTTCAATTTATAAGATTTTATGTCAATTATATAAATAATATTATAAATTTTCTAAATACATAAGTTAAGTAACAAAAATTTGAATAACAAGATAAATTTATATATTATGTTTTAATACTCGATACTATAATATATCGCATCCGTTACCAATTATTCGGTATCCTTTGATTTATACACAGAATGAACTAAAAATATATATCAAATTTATTTTATTTATTTATATATTTAATATTATTATTATTATTTTATATTACAAAGTTTCTTAACGAAGCTTACAATGATTTCTCATATCGTACTTAACAAAATTATTTAGATCATATAAAATTTAAATTGTTAAAAAATTTGTATATTTATTATTATTATTATTTATTTTTATTAAAATTACATAACATAAAATTAATAATATTTTAATAATTATATAAATTAATTCTTATTTAAAATAATCTTATATTAATCTCAACAAATACTCTAATAATATATTTTGTCATAAATTTTTTTATATTTAAAATAAATATTATAATATATAAATACTTATATCAGTATAAAATTTCTTTATATAATTATGAAAAAATTAATTTAATAGTTAATTATTGATATTAATGCATAAATAAAAGTATTTTCTAATGAAATATATTTTGTCAATGTTCGATTAACACATTTCATAATAATACGTTTTCATTATTGACAAAAAAAGTTTTTCTAAAAATGAAATCTTATACTATAATATATATATTTATATATTAAATTTTTTAATTATTTATATACTAATAATTTATAATAAATCGATATTAAATAAAAAATAAAAATATATACTTTTTAAGTTTACCTTAAAAATATTATTGTTTTGTATGATTGAAATAATTAATATTAAACTATGTTTATTAATAATTGTTAATAAAAAAATTAAATATATTTTAATTTATAAAATAAATATTATTATTAAATTTATAATTTATTATTTTATATATTATAGAAATTGAAAAATAAATCATGTTTACTACGACAGTAAATTAGAAATACTATTTAATTTTTATGTGTTTTCTACATGGTACTTTGACTTACATAGGGACTTATATTATTGTGAATAATGATATAATTGAAAACCTTTATTTTTTATTTGATAGAATTATTATATTTTATCATTTAAATATTTATAATAAATACATTATTTT
>NW_025408164.1:0-7500 GCF_905475395.1 Chrysoperla carnea
CATCTTTCGGGTCCCAGCGTGTACGCTCTAGGTGCGCCTCTATTATAATATAATCCGAAAACTAAATTATAATAATATAAGACGCCCTAGGAGTGCGATATTTAATACATAATATAAATATATCCTCCTTTTATCATTTATAAAAAAATATAAATAATATTTACTTTCATTGTGCCTTTGGGTTTCATAAAATTTATAAATATTTCGATGAAAAAATATTTTATTCCCAATGACTTGCGTACATGCTAGACTCCTTGGTCCGTGTTTCAAGACGGGTCCTGAAAGTACCCAAAGCTATATCGTCGCTGACAGATAAATTTTTAATAAAAAAAAATGAGCCAGTTCATTATCATACACCTACTGACAGTTAAATAGTATCATATAACGGCATAAAATCCGTATATATAATATGTTTTAATAAAAAAACCTATTTATACTCGTGGTGGATCTGAACGCGTTAATAACGCGACTCAATATCAATTTATAATTAATACCATCAAACAATTAATCAAGAAACATAGGCGTTTAACATACACAAAATATTATCAAAAAATAATATTGTACATTAATCAACGCACCAATGCCTATAGATTAATATTTAATGGGTCGCAACGTCCTACAAGATGAGAAGTGCATACCTCGTTATCATACAATTAACAATATACAGCAGTGCATATATTTTTACTAAAAATAAATTCCTAATAAAAATTTTTGTCACATGCTAGTACAAATTGGTTGATTAACGATAAAAAGTAAATGAATCTCATCTTTCGACCTTTCGGGTTTCTCAGGTTTACCCCTGAACGGTTTTACGTACTCTTTAACTCTCTCTTCAAAGTTCTTTTCAACTTTCCCTCACGGTACTTGTTCGCTATCGGTCTCGTGGTAATATTTAGCCTTAGATGGAGTTTACCACCCACTTAGAGCTGCACTCTCAAGCAACCCGACTCTAAGGAAAGATTCACCTATCATCAATAATAATCACTACGGGCCTGGCACCCTCTATGGGTATATGGCCCCATTCAAGATGGACTTGGATGTATTATATAACAATAGGTTTATATTGAATCTTCCTAAACACTACATTCCCCAAGTGTCTGTTTATCAGCCACGGGGTTCAGTGCTGGGCTTATCCCTGTTCGCTCGCCGCTACTAAGGGAATCCTAGTTAGTTTCTTTTCCTCCGCTTAATAATATGCTTAAATTCAGCGGGTAATCTCACCTACTCTGAGGTCGTAAAAGTTTTTAGAAGTATTAAAACAAAAATTTTTTTTATATATTATGTTTTTGTTATATTTTATAAGTAAACAATTTTCTTAATTATTCATACTCAAATTTTTTTAATATTATTATATAATATTATTTTTATATTTATCTAAAGAGAAGAAAATAAAAAATAAATAATTATATATATTAATTTTTTTCGAGTATATTGAAAATTTTATTACAAATAAAATATTCCATAACAAAATATTAATATATAATATTTTTGTTTATTCTTCTTTATTTAATATTTTAAAAATATATTATTAATATCATTTATTATTAATATTATTATTAACATAAAGTTTTATAATATTATATATAAATGATAAAAAATAATATTGATATATTAATTTAAAAATGTCGACAAATAATAAAAAATATATAAATTTTAAATGCTATTAAAAACATTTTATATTTATTTTTTTCTTATATTTGGCGTAAAACATTCATATATAAATAATTTTACATTTCTTTTATAAAAATTTTATTTATCAATTTAATTAAATATGAAAAAATAAATTTTCTTTTTTAATTATTGATAAATTTCTTTTTCATAAAAAAAATTTTATGTAAAATAATCTTTTATTATATTAATATAATGTATACGACCCTCAGCCAGATGTGGTCCGGGAACAGTATCCAAGGACCGCAATGTGCGTTCGAAATGTCAATGTTCATGTGTCCTGCAGTTCACAAGTTGACGCGCAATTAGCTGCGTTCTTCATCGACCCACGAGCCAAGTGATCCACCGTCCAGGGTAATCTTTTTAAATTTTAAATGTAAGTATTATTATTAATAATAATCTTTATTTTTAATATAAAAAATAAAATTATTAATTTATATATCTTTATAAATTCTTTTAAAATAAAAAAATTTTTCTAGAATATAAATTATATATTTTATTTTAAATATATATATATATAAATTAAAGATATTATGGTATTAATAAATATATACATAACATTTTTGATATTTTTGTTAGTGCTAGCTAGATATAATAATTAATATTTGGTATATTTTATAGAAATGTATTTATTTTTTTTTTATAAATTATTTTCTACATAAAAATATATATAATATTAATATGGTACAAAACAAATGGGTTTGTTTTTTAACATAATAACTTTTAATAAAAAAAAAGAAATATCAAGACAAAACATAAAGAAATTTAAATTTGAAATAAATTTTATTCTTTAAAAAAATTTTATCTTGTGTTTTCTTTATTTTTATTATATAACATAGAAAAATAAAAATATAGATTATATCAATTATAATCTTATTTTATTTTTCTTAATAGAGATTATATACATATAAACAAATAATTTCAATATATTCTATTTTTAATTTCACTTTTTTATAAGAGAAATTATTTATAGATTTTATTAATAATTATTGTTTAATAATAATAATAATATTGAATATAAAAATATTTTATATGTAACAAATATATTATTAATATTTATATAATATTCTCTATATTATATGTATAGATATATTATGTGTATAAAAAAAGTTTGGCGTATTACTTTAATATGATATCATAACCAAAATAAATCTCTTTTAACACATAATTACTATTATATATTTTGAGAAAATTACATATTAATATGTTATTTTGTTAAAAAAAATATTTCTTATCAATAATATTTTTATTTTTTGGAATATTTAAAAACAATACAAAAAATATAAATAAATATATTTTATATATATCGTTAATGATCCTTCCGCAGGTTCACCTACGGAAACCTTGTTACGACTTTTACTTCCTCTAAATGATCAAGTTTGGTCATCTTCCCAGCAACATCGGCAATATCAGAAATATTGCCGCGTACCAGTCCGAAGACCTCACTAAATCATTCAATCGGTAGTAGCGACGGGCGGTGTGTACAAAGGGCAGGGACGTAATCAACGCGAGCTTATGACTCGCGCTTACTGGGAATTCCTCGTTCATGGGGAACAATTGCAAGCCCCAATCCCTAGCACGAAGGAGGTTCAGCGGGTTACCCGGACCTTTCGGCCTGGGAGGACACGCTGATTCCTTCAGTGTAGCGCGCGTGCGGCCCAGAACATCTAAGGGCATCACAGACCTGTTATTGCTCAATCTCGTGCGGCTAGAATGCCGCCTGTCCCTCTAAGAAGAATTATTTGTACGCCGGCAGTAAAAACCACATCAAAAAACTGCGTACCCATACACCATAACATATGCAACATAAAGCACAATATATACAAAATATAATCTTGATCGTTAAATCTCAAAAATACATGCATATATAAATACAATACATAACACACATGAAAATGAATGAAATGGGAAACAAACAGCCGATGGGCCTTGAGATGCCGGTAAAGTACGTCTATTTAGCAGGCTAGAGTCTCGTTCGTTATCGGAATTAACCAGACAAATCGCTCCACCAACTAAGAACGGCCATGCACCACCACCCACCGAATCAAGAAAGAGCTCTCAATCTGTCAATCCTTCCGGTGTCCGGGCCTGGTGAGGTTTCCCGTGTTGAGTCAAATTAAGCCGCAGGCTCCACTCCTGGTGGTGCCCTTCCGTCAATTCCTTTAAGTTTCAGCTTTGCAACCATACTTCCCCCGGAACCCAAAAGCTTTGGTTTCCCGGAAGCTGCCCGCCGAGTCATCGGAGGAACTTCGGCGGATCGCTAGCTGGCATCGTTTATGGTTAGAACTAGGGCGGTATCTGATCGCCTTCGAACCTCTAACTTTCGTTCTTGATCAATCAAAACATTTTTGGCAAATGCTTTCGCTTCTGTCCGTCTTGCGACGATCCAAGAATTTCACCTCTAACGTCGCAATACGAATGCCCCCATCTGTCCGTATTAATCATTACCTCGGAGTTCCGAAAACCAACAAAATAGAACCGAGGTCCTATTCCATTATTCCATGCACACAATATTCAGGCAAAATTTGAGCCTGCCTTAAGCACTCTAATTTGTTCAAAGTAAACGTACCGGCCCACCTCGACACTCAATTAAGAGCACCGCGACGGGATTGCAATTGGGGGCTGCCACCGCTCTTAACGGTTAAACACTTACGACAAATTACATAATAAAAATATATATAATGCATTAAATAAATAATAACACTAAAATATACTTTATACATAATCTGTACCACCCACCGGTAGGACGTCCCACATAACATGCTAGTTAAACAATGCGAGCATTGAACCAACAGTGTAGGACACAGATTCGACTACGAGCTTTTTAACCGCAACAACTTTAATATACGCTATTGGAGCTGGAATTACCGCGGCTGCTGGCACCAGACTTGCCCTCCAATGGATCCTCGTTAAAGGATTTAAAGTGTACTCATTCCGATTACGGGGCCTCGGATGAGTCCCGTATCGTTATTTTTCGTCACTACCTCCCCGTGCCGGGAGTGGGTAATTTGCGCGCCTGCTGCCTTCCTTGGATGTGGTAGCCGTTTCTCAGGCTCCCTCTCCGGAATCGAACCCTGATTCCCCGTTACCCGTTACAACCATGGTAGGCGCAGAACCTACCATCGACAGTTGATAAGGCAGACATTTGAAAGATGCGTCGCCGGTACGAGACCGTGCGATCAGCTTAAAGTTATTCAGAGTCACCAAATTAAACGATGCAAATTAAAATTTACACCGATTGGTTTTGATCTAATAAAAGCATTCCTTCCATCTCTGGTCGGAACTCTGTTTGCATGTATTAGCTCTAGAATTACCACAGTTATCCAAGTAAATGTGGGTACGATCTAAGGAACCATAACTGATATAATGAGCCTTTCGCGGTTTCACCTTAATTTGGCTTGTACTGAGACATGCATGGCTTAATCTTTGAGACAAGCATATGACTACTGGCAGGATCAACCAGGGAACTATTTGTATTTATAATATTAAATATATAATAATATACATGATATTTTTGTTTTCTTATTATAAGAAAAAAAATTTTCATACAATAATTATTAATATATAATAATATTATTACAATTTCATTTTAAATATCAGATGGTCTCACCCATTACTGATATAAATTTTTTTTTTTTTATATCTCTATTGTTTTAAAATTAATAGAAAAAACATATGAGATATATATATTATTATTAATTTTTTTTTTTTTCAAATATATATTTTATTATGTCATTTATATAATTTTTTTGCTTTTACAAAAAGAAATATATAACATGTTATTCATAATAAATATTATTGAATAAAAAAAAAAAAAAATAATTATGATTTTTGTCAGACCATCACCAAATGGGTCTTAAAATATTTCAAACATTTTCTCATACTCGTCGCTAGATTGAAAGCGTCATTTATTTTTTAATTTTATTTAAAAAGTTAATTTTAAATAAAAAACGTTATAATAACACTTAATATTCTCGCTTGGTATGAGGTGAGTCAATGTAATATTATTTATAAAAATAATTTTTATATAAATATTGTGTGCTCATATGGGAGTGTAAAGTTTAAAACTTATAACCCATGAACTTGCTTTGACAAAAAAATTTATATGTTATTCTATTTATAATCAATAATTTAATAAAAAAAAATTTTTTTTTAAATATTGATATAAAAAGATATACATATAGAGGTTTTTTTACAAAATTCTCATTAATTTTTTTACAAAAATAATAATACAATATTTAATATCAAAATAATCCAAACTGATTACCATCCAGACTATTATCAATATATATAAGATTGTATTATTATTCATTTCAATACATATTTATTAAAACTGAGATAAAATTTCATATATTAATAAATATGCATGTGTAAAAAAAAAAATTTTTATATAATAATTGAAAATGTTTTTGCTATTATTTTGTATACATACATTAAATAATTGATAACAATTTAATACAATGTACACCTAAAAAATAATAACAGCATATACATATTCGAAACATTACTAGCAAAAAAACCAAAATACAATATTAAATATCAAAATAAACCAAACTGATTACCATCCAGAATATTTTGAGTATATATATATATAATTTTGTATATTTTGCGTTCATGTTAATAAAATATATAAATGATACATATTTGAAAAGTGTTATTCTTCTTTCTGTTTTTTCGTAATATCATGGTGTCCATAGACATGCAAAAGCGTCATACCAAGCCATATACATACCTACACCACCTTTGTTGAATGATACACGAACAGTATGAAAATTAAACAACATATTCAATATCATTTTATATTATACTAAAATAAATGTTATTCTATTAAGAAAGTGTATATTTTTAAATTTGGCATTCATTACATAGTCAAAATACAATAATAATATAGATGATACATATACGATAATTGTTATTTTTCTTTCTGTTTTTTCGTGATATCATGGTGTCCATAGAATTGCAACGACGTCATACCAAGCCATATACAACTCTACACCACCTTTGTTGAATGATACACTTAGAGTATGAAAAATAAACAAATTATACTATATCATACTATATCATATATGTAAGACTGTTGAACATAATACCACAAAATACACTATTTCATATAGATATACATTCATTCTTGTCAACATAAAAGTACGTTATAAATGATACATATACAATAAGTTTTATTCCTCTTTCTGTTATTCCGTAATATCATAGTGTCCATAGAATTGCAACGACGTCATACCAAGCCATATACAACTCTACACCACCTTTGTTGAATGATACACGGACAGTATGAAAAATAAACAACCTATTCTATACCATTTAATATCATACTAAAACATGAAACAAATGTTATTCTATTAAAAAGTGTATTATTTTATTATATTTAGTATTCATTACACAGTCAACATACATAAATGATACATATACGATAAGTGTTATTCCTCTATCTGTGCATCCGTAATATCATAGTGTCCATAGAATTGCAACAACGTCATACCAAGCCATATACAACTCTACACCACCTTTGTTGAATGATACACGGACAGTATGAAAAATAAACAACTTATACTATACCATACTATATCATATGTGTGAGACTGCTGAACGTAATACCACTAATACACTGTTATACATAGATATACATTCATCTCATTAACTTACACGCACTATCCATCATATATATTAAAGACATTACACCCGGTGCTTCAAACTCAAAATATGATAATGTTTAAAATGGCTTTAAACATCATAAACTTTACAGAATAATCAAAATTTAAAGAAAAAAATTTTAAAAAAAAAATTTTTTTCAGCTAAAAATTTTTATTTTGGGACCAA
>NW_025408164.1:15000-22500 GCF_905475395.1 Chrysoperla carnea
TTTTAGAAGTATTAAAACAAAAATTTTTTTTATATATTATGTTTTTGTTATATTTTATAAGTAAACAATTTTCTTAATTATTCATACTCAAATTTTTTTAATATTATTATATAATATTATTTTTATATTTATCTAAAGAGAAGAAAATAAAAAATAAATAATTATATATATTAATTTTTTTCGAGTATATTGAAAATTTTATTACAAATAAAATATTCCATAACAAAATATTAATATATAATATTTTTGTTTATTCTTCTTTATTTAATATTTTAAAAATATATTATTAATATCATTTATTATTAATATTATTATTAACATAAAGTTTTATAATATTATATATAAATGATAAAAAATAATATTGATATATTAATTTAAAAATGTCGACAAATAATAAAAAATATATAAATTTTAAATGCTATTAAAAACATTTTATATTTATTTTTTTCTTATATTTGGCGTAAAACATTCATATATAAATAATTTTACATTTCTTTTATAAAAATTTTATTTATCAATTTAATTAAATATGAAAAAATAAATTTTCTTTTTTAATTATTGATAAATTTCTTTTTCATAAAAAAAATTTTATGTAAAATAATCTTTTATTATATTAATATAATGTATACGACCCTCAGCCAGATGTGGTCCGGGAACAGTATCCAAGGACCGCAATGTGCGTTCGAAATGTCAATGTTCATGTGTCCTGCAGTTCACAAGTTGACGCGCAATTAGCTGCGTTCTTCATCGACCCACGAGCCAAGTGATCCACCGTCCAGGGTAATCTTTTTAAATTTTAAATGTAAGTATTATTATTAATAATAATCTTTATTTTTAATATAAAAAATAAAATTATTAATTTATATATCTTTATAAATTCTTTTAAAATAAAAAAATTTTTCTAGAATATAAATTATATATTTTATTTTAAATATATATATATATAAATTAAAGATATTATGGTATTAATAAATATATACATAACATTTTTGATATTTTTGTTAGTGCTAGCTAGATATAATAATTAATATTTGGTATATTTTATAGAAATGTATTTATTTTTTTTTTATAAATTATTTTCTACATAAAAATATATATAATATTAATATGGTACAAAACAAATGGGTTTGTTTTTTAACATAATAACTTTTAATAAAAAAAAAGAAATATCAAGACAAAACATAAAGAAATTTAAATTTGAAATAAATTTTATTCTTTAAAAAAATTTTATCTTGTGTTTTCTTTATTTTTATTATATAACATAGAAAAATAAAAATATAGATTATATCAATTATAATCTTATTTTATTTTTCTTAATAGAGATTATATACATATAAACAAATAATTTCAATATATTCTATTTTTAATTTCACTTTTTTATAAGAGAAATTATTTATAGATTTTATTAATAATTATTGTTTAATAATAATAATAATATTGAATATAAAAATATTTTATATGTAACAAATATATTATTAATATTTATATAATATTCTCTATATTATATGTATAGATATATTATGTGTATAAAAAAAGTTTGGCGTATTACTTTAATATGATATCATAACCAAAATAAATCTCTTTTAACACATAATTACTATTATATATTTTGAGAAAATTACATATTAATATGTTATTTTGTTAAAAAAAATATTTCTTATCAATAATATTTTTATTTTTTGGAATATTTAAAAACAATACAAAAAATATAAATAAATATATTTTATATATATCGTTAATGATCCTTCCGCAGGTTCACCTACGGAAACCTTGTTACGACTTTTACTTCCTCTAAATGATCAAGTTTGGTCATCTTCCCAGCAACATCGGCAATATCAGAAATATTGCCGCGTACCAGTCCGAAGACCTCACTAAATCATTCAATCGGTAGTAGCGACGGGCGGTGTGTACAAAGGGCAGGGACGTAATCAACGCGAGCTTATGACTCGCGCTTACTGGGAATTCCTCGTTCATGGGGAACAATTGCAAGCCCCAATCCCTAGCACGAAGGAGGTTCAGCGGGTTACCCGGACCTTTCGGCCTGGGAGGACACGCTGATTCCTTCAGTGTAGCGCGCGTGCGGCCCAGAACATCTAAGGGCATCACAGACCTGTTATTGCTCAATCTCGTGCGGCTAGAATGCCGCCTGTCCCTCTAAGAAGAATTATTTGTACGCCGGCAGTAAAAACCACATCAAAAAACTGCGTACCCATACACCATAACATATGCAACATAAAGCACAATATATACAAAATATAATCTTGATCGTTAAATCTCAAAAATACATGCATATATAAATACAATACATAACACACATGAAAATGAATGAAATGGGAAACAAACAGCCGATGGGCCTTGAGATGCCGGTAAAGTACGTCTATTTAGCAGGCTAGAGTCTCGTTCGTTATCGGAATTAACCAGACAAATCGCTCCACCAACTAAGAACGGCCATGCACCACCACCCACCGAATCAAGAAAGAGCTCTCAATCTGTCAATCCTTCCGGTGTCCGGGCCTGGTGAGGTTTCCCGTGTTGAGTCAAATTAAGCCGCAGGCTCCACTCCTGGTGGTGCCCTTCCGTCAATTCCTTTAAGTTTCAGCTTTGCAACCATACTTCCCCCGGAACCCAAAAGCTTTGGTTTCCCGGAAGCTGCCCGCCGAGTCATCGGAGGAACTTCGGCGGATCGCTAGCTGGCATCGTTTATGGTTAGAACTAGGGCGGTATCTGATCGCCTTCGAACCTCTAACTTTCGTTCTTGATCAATCAAAACATTTTTGGCAAATGCTTTCGCTTCTGTCCGTCTTGCGACGATCCAAGAATTTCACCTCTAACGTCGCAATACGAATGCCCCCATCTGTCCGTATTAATCATTACCTCGGAGTTCCGAAAACCAACAAAATAGAACCGAGGTCCTATTCCATTATTCCATGCACACAATATTCAGGCAAAATTTGAGCCTGCCTTAAGCACTCTAATTTGTTCAAAGTAAACGTACCGGCCCACCTCGACACTCAATTAAGAGCACCGCGACGGGATTGCAATTGGGGGCTGCCACCGCTCTTAACGGTTAAACACTTACGACAAATTACATAATAAAAATATATATAATGCATTAAATAAATAATAACACTAAAATATACTTTATACATAATCTGTACCACCCACCGGTAGGACGTCCCACATAACATGCTAGTTAAACAATGCGAGCATTGAACCAACAGTGTAGGACACAGATTCGACTACGAGCTTTTTAACCGCAACAACTTTAATATACGCTATTGGAGCTGGAATTACCGCGGCTGCTGGCACCAGACTTGCCCTCCAATGGATCCTCGTTAAAGGATTTAAAGTGTACTCATTCCGATTACGGGGCCTCGGATGAGTCCCGTATCGTTATTTTTCGTCACTACCTCCCCGTGCCGGGAGTGGGTAATTTGCGCGCCTGCTGCCTTCCTTGGATGTGGTAGCCGTTTCTCAGGCTCCCTCTCCGGAATCGAACCCTGATTCCCCGTTACCCGTTACAACCATGGTAGGCGCAGAACCTACCATCGACAGTTGATAAGGCAGACATTTGAAAGATGCGTCGCCGGTACGAGACCGTGCGATCAGCTTAAAGTTATTCAGAGTCACCAAATTAAACGATGCAAATTAAAATTTACACCGATTGGTTTTGATCTAATAAAAGCATTCCTTCCATCTCTGGTCGGAACTCTGTTTGCATGTATTAGCTCTAGAATTACCACAGTTATCCAAGTAAATGTGGGTACGATCTAAGGAACCATAACTGATATAATGAGCCTTTCGCGGTTTCACCTTAATTTGGCTTGTACTGAGACATGCATGGCTTAATCTTTGAGACAAGCATATGACTACTGGCAGGATCAACCAGGGAACTATTTGTATTTATAATATTAAATATATAATAATATACATGATATTTTTGTTTTCTTATTATAAGAAAAAAAATTTTCATACAATAATTATTAATATATAATAATATTATTACAATTTCATTTTAAATATCAGATGGTCTCACCCATTACTGATATAAATTTTTTTTTTTTTATATCTCTATTGTTTTAAAATTAATAGAAAAAACATATGAGATATATATATTATTATTAATTTTTTTTTTTTTCAAATATATATTTTATTATGTCATTTATATAATTTTTTTGCTTTTACAAAAAGAAATATATAACATGTTATTCATAATAAATATTATTGAATAAAAAAAAAAAAAAATAATTATGATTTTTGTCAGACCATCACCAAATGGGTCTTAAAATATTTCAAACATTTTCTCATACTCGTCGCTAGATTGAAAGCGTCATTTATTTTTTAATTTTATTTAAAAAGTTAATTTTAAATAAAAAACGTTATAATAACACTTAATATTCTCGCTTGGTATGAGGTGAGTCAATGTAATATTATTTATAAAAATAATTTTTATATAAATATTGTGTGCTCATATGGGAGTGTAAAGTTTAAAACTTATAACCCATGAACTTGCTTTGACAAAAAAATTTATATGTTATTCTATTTATAATCAATAATTTAATAAAAAAAATTTTTTTTTTAAATATTGATATAAAAAGATATACATATAGAGGTTTTTTTACAAAATTCTCATTAATTTTTTTACAAAAATAATAATACAATATTTAATATCAAAATAATCCAAACTGATTACCATCCAGACTATTATCAATATATATAAGATTGTATTATTATTCATTTCAATACATATTTATTAAAACTGAGATAAAATTTCATATATTAATAAATATGCATGTGTAAAAAAAAAAATTTTTATATAATAATTG
Organism: Chrysoperla carnea; assembly: GCF_905475395.1. Classification (NCBI taxonomy): domain Eukaryota; kingdom Metazoa; phylum Arthropoda; class Insecta; order Neuroptera; family Chrysopidae; genus Chrysoperla; species Chrysoperla carnea. The sequence continues at coordinate 19,827 of NW_025408164.1, forward strand.
AAAATGTTTTTGCTATTATTTTGTATACATACATTAAATAATTGATAACAATTTAATACAATGTACACCTAAAAAATAATAACAGCATATACATATTCGAAACATTACTAGCAAAAAAACCAAAATACAATATTAAATATCAAAATAAACCAAACTGATTACCATCCAGAATATTTTGAGTATATATATATATAATTTTGTATATTTTGCGTTCATGTTAATAAAATATATAAATGATACATATTTGAAAAGTGTTATTCTTCTTTCTGTTTTTTCGTAATATCATGGTGTCCATAGACATGCAAAAGCGTCATACCAAGCCATATACATACCTACACCACCTTTGTTGAATGATACACGAACAGTATGAAAATTAAACAACATATTCAATATCATTTTATATTATACTAAAATAAATGTTATTCTATTAAGAAAGTGTATATTTTTAAATTTGGCATTCATTACATAGTCAAAATACAATAATAATATAGATGATACATATACGATAATTGTTATTTTTCTTTCTGTTTTTTCGTGATATCATGGTGTCCATAGAATTGCAACGACGTCATACCAAGCCATATACAACTCTACACCACCTTTGTTGAATGATACACTTAGAGTATGAAAAATAAACAAATTATACTATATCATACTATATCATATATGTAAGACTGTTGAACATAATACCACAAAATACACTATTTCATATAGATATACATTCATTCTTGTCAACATAAAAGTACGTTATAAATGATACATATACAATAAGTTTTATTCCTCTTTCTGTTATTCCGTAATATCATAGTGTCCATAGAATTGCAACGACGTCATACCAAGCCATATACAACTCTACACCACCTTTGTTGAATGATACACGGACAGTATGAAAAATAAACAACCTATTCTATACCATTTAATATCATACTAAAACATGAAACAAATGTTATTCTATTAAAAAGTGTATTATTTTATTATATTTAGTATTCATTACACAGTCAACATACATAAATGATACATATACGATAAGTGTTATTCCTCTATCTGTGCATCCGTAATATCATAGTGTCCATAGAATTGCAACAACGTCATACCAAGCCATATACAACTCTACACCACCTTTGTTGAATGATACACGGACAGTATGAAAAATAAACAACTTATACTATACCATACTATATCATATGTGTGAGACTGCTGAACGTAATACCACTAATACACTGTTATACATAGATATACATTCATCTCATTAACTTACACGCACTATCCATCATATATATTAAAGACATTACACCCGGTGCTTCAAACTCAAAATATGATAATGTTTAAAATGGCTTTAAACATCATAAACTTTACAGAATAATCAAAATTTAAAGAAAAAAATTTTAAAAAAAAAATTTTTTTCAGCTAAAAATTTTTATTTTGGGACCAAAAAAATTTTTTTTTGCTTTTATCATATTTTATTAAATGAAATTTATGCATTATAATAAATTATTCAATAAACATTAATAATTATAATAAATTATTAAAAAATTTTTGGAATTAATGCAAATTTTTAGAAAAAAATGTATATTTTTTTTTTATATACAAATCGTACATGTTATATTGCGACAGGGTACCGGTATAATACATGTGATACATATGTAGATTTTCGAAAAAATTTTTATCCTTTTAAATGGTCCTAAATACTATATAAAGGTAAAATATATAGAATTTTTCGGGATTCATTAAAAAATTTTAGGGAAAAAATTTCATTTTATTTTATATACAAATCGTACATGTTATATTGCGACAGGGTACCGGTATAATACATGTGATACATATGTAGATTTTCGAAAAAATTTTATCCTTTTAAATAGTCCTAAATACTATATAAAGGTGAAATATATAGAATTTTTCGGGATTCATTAAAAAATTTTAGGGAAAAAATTTCATTTTATTTTATATACAAATCGTACATGTTATATTGCGACAGGGTACCGGTATAATACATGTGATACATATGTAGATTTTCGAAAAAAATTTTATCCTTTTAAATAGTCCTAAATACTATATAAAGGTAAAATATATAGAATTTTTCGGGATTCATTAAAAAATTTTAGGGAAAAAATTTCATTTTATTTTATATACAAATCGTACATGTTATATTGCGACAGGGTACCGGTATAATACATGTGATACATATGTAGATTTTCGAAAAAAATTTTATCCTTTTAAATAGTCCTAAATACTATATAAAGGTAAAATATATAGAATTTTTCGGGATTCATTAAAAAATTTTAGGGAAAAAATTTCATTTTATTTTATATACAAATCGTACATGTTATATTGCGACAGGGTACCGGTATAATACATGTGATACATATGTAGATTTTCTAAAAAATTTTTATCCATTTAAATGCTTCTAAATACTGTATAATGCAAATATATATAATAATTTACAGAATTAATACAAAATTTTTATTGTACAAATTCACATTAATAGTTAATTGGTTAAAAAAAAATTTCAATACACAATGGGAATCAGGCTATTTTATTGGAACTTATTTATAATTAATTCATAATATATTTTTCTATATAAATTGATTAATTGATTTTACATTCACCGTGTAAACGTATACACCATTCAAGTAACATAAAAAAAAAAAAAAAAAAAAAAATTATTATTATATTC